>NW_024111792.1:0-90072 GCF_003073215.2 Triticum urartu | reverse complement strand
AAAACAAAGTTGGAGGCTCATTCAGAACCCCGATAGTTTGTGTGCTAGAGTGCTCAAATCGAAGTACTATCCACATGGAAACCTCATAGATACGGTGTTTACCTCCGATCCTTCTCCGGTGTGGAAGGAGATTGAGGCCGTCTTGGAGCTACTTAAGAAAGGGATTATATGGCGAGTCGGCGATGGGAAGAGTATTCAGATTCAAAGAGATCAATGGATCCCACGTAATGAAGGATTTAAGACGGCTGCTTTTGCCAGGAGGTCAAGATTACGTTGGGTAAACCAGCTTATGCGATCGGACAACAAAGAATGGAATGTTGAGTTAGTGAGGCAAATCTTCCACCCCTTCGATGCTGATGAAATTTGCAAAATTCCAATTCCAAAATCTAATGCGGAAGACCGAATCGCCTGGCACTATGAAAGGAATGGAGTCTTCTCAGTTAGGAGTGCCTATAGACTGGCCGCCTCAATGTAAGGTCAGACCTATCAAATTCCCTCGAGCTCATCCAGCGACCCAAACACTAGAAGCATTTGGGATCTCATTTGGAAGGCAAAGGTCCCACCCAGAGTTAGAATTTTTGGATGGCGGGTGGCTACGAATACCAATCCCTTTGTCCAAAGATGCTCAAAATTTCCCAGATTCATACTAGTCACATCTAGTATTTACAAGAGTTTTCTCAGATTTTTTGGAAGTAGTCAAATTTTGAGGTAAAAAATGGTATTGTCAATTTAAACAGCCATACGTGCCAAATATGAGGCGTCGAGAGGTGTTGCAGGCAGCAGCCCGCTGGAATTGGTGCTCGAGACCAGCGTTTACAGGGGCTGAGCAGATGGCCTGTGTTTTCTGGGCTGGGCTGGGCTGCACTGATGACTTGATGAGTAGTAGTAAAAAAATTGTTCGATTTTGGAGGGCAGGCTTGAGCCCATCCAAGCCTGCCCCTTGGATTCGCCGTTGACTGGAAGTGGATGCCACATGCGGTATATGCGGATGTGGTGAGGAGGATGAATTCCATGCGGTAGTTGCTTGTACCAAGAGTAAAGCTCTAAGGTATGAAATGAGAAAGGAGTGGGAGATCCCTGATGAAATTTCCTTCAGGTATACTGGCCCGGACTGGCTGCAAGTGCTTCTAGATAAATGCTCAGAAGACATGCGGGCGAGGGTGCTGATGCTGCTATGGAGAGGGTGGCACCTGCGAGACAATTGTGTTCATGGGAAAGGCGATGAGACTATCAGAAAATCTGTACTTTTCCTCCTGAAGTATGAGGAGGATTTTCAGCTTGCAAATGCTTCATTGATAGAATCTGAAACAGGGAAGGCAATGTGGCCTTCGGACACCCCAGGGCCGGGTCCATCTGGCCAGACACCTAAGAGATGGACTGCCCCGCCTCAGGAGACAATAAAGATCAATTCTGACGTCACTTTCCTGCCGGCCAGTGGACAGTGTTGGGCGGGTGTGATCGCATGGGACTCCAGTGGACGGGTTTTGATGTCAGTTTGCGAACAGATTGGCACTGCAGCAAGTGTGGAAGAAGCGGAGGCCAGGGCGGCTTTGGTTGGCCTGAAGGCGGTGGCAGAAGCTTACAGAGGGGCAATTGTGCTTGAAATGGACTGCTTGGTGATAGTAAATGACTTAAAAAGTGAAACTCAGATGCTATCACCATGTTATGGAGTGCTACAGGACATTCTGGACGTCTTGGGGATGTTTGCATCCTTCAGCGTCAGTCATGTGAGTAGGGTTTGCAACACCTTGGCCCATGAGCTAGGTGTGGAGGCAAGACAACATGGCGATCTTCGACTCTCCGCTACGGTTACGGCCAGGCTGATGACAATGATGCAGGATGAGTGTACTCCTCCCACTTGAGTATTCTGTATACTCGAGTATCTCAAAAAAAAAAGCCTCGATTTAGAGGTGCCTTTTCCATCTTGTTACCTGCATGTCAGATTTGAAATGATGATTTATTGCTGAAAGACATGCTCTTATTCTCTGAGATGGATGATGATGAGTGGTGCTCAAAGCTGGGCTTACACACTTGACGTATTTACCGCAAGGACATGACAGTGGTGTATCTGATAAATAGTCAGACTATATCTCGGTTGACTGGTGCCAAGTGTCTGAAACAAGTAATTTTATGTCTCCGCTTGCCGCGCTTATTCTTAGGCATATCTGGCACTCTCGGCAAGTGAAGTTCCGGTATTTTCTTTCCCCTGTTAGATTATATATAGTGCAGTACCAGTACGGTACGGTGTTCATTTTTAGGAATAGAGTTTCTTCTTGGATAGAAAGAACAAGCTGACAAAGGATGATATACTTGAGGCATGTCACTCCAAGGATCTGTGTGTCTGCATGCCGGCTTGTGAGAATGCATTGTACTGGCATTCTACCTGTACCTGTACTGTGTGTAGGCACGCTTGAGATAATTCAGTGTTAGAGGGGCCTTTCGTCATTCAAAAGAAACTCTTCCAGATACAGGACCTGGCCATACAAACTGAGAACTCATACTAGATGGATGCTCTCTTATTGTAAACAGGAAAAAAAAAACAGTAACCACGATATATATATTCTGCCGCGCCGAGATGTTGGGTTTCAAGTCGTGCTCAAGAGTTACTTCTTCCCTGGCTGGATAACTGTGAGCACGACGATAACCACTATCAGCAGGAGAACGAGTATGGCGGAGCACATGCACATTCTCGAGTTCTTCTGTAGCTTCTTTGCCTTCTGGAGAGCATCCAAACCTTGCTGCATGTAGTCAGTACCCTTTGAAACCTTGCAGAAACAAACAAAATGCCAGCATCACAGTCGTTAGCTTGCTTTATGACAAAGCCGGTTAGGTCTATTTATTACTCCCTTTGTTCCAAAATATAAGTGTCGCTGATTTAGTACAAAATTACTTGTAATAAATTAGCAGCATTTATTTTGGGACGGAGGGAGTAGAATAAAGCTGTTTTCATAAGTTGGTCGCCTTACATGTGTCACTATGTCATCTGTCATCTCTCTTTGGGCCACAACCAATACTGCCATATCCAGGAATATCTACGGGGCTGTTTGGATCGCTACCAATACTAGCCCTGCCAAAAAGTTGGCTCGCCCACGTATTTTGGTGGCCGTTTGGACCGGCGTCTGAAAATTGGCTCGCCCAGCGCGCCCTGCGCCCCTCCATGTTAATCATTCGTTGGCGAATCGCGGGCACGGAAAGGCTCCGCCAAAATATTGGTGCGGTTGTTTGGTGGGCCCTGCCCAGTGCATGCAGCAGAATATGTTGATTTGTCAGCAACCAGCAGCGCTTTTCCACTACAAATACGTAGACCCGTGCGGGATTAGCAGCATGCATCAATCTAGATTAAAAAAATGCATGATGTATGTTGCTGCGGATAATTAACTACTAGCGGCTTACAAGTGCAACAATGACTTACACTATTATTTTGACGATTTCATTTTCACATCAATTTCATCTAAGTTTTGATCTATATTTTCTTAATTTTAAACAGTAGATGCATTTAAATATTTTCATAACTAGTATGATCATCATGAGGTTCAGATGATCGCAAACCAAACAAAACAAAGATCCCATTTGCCAAAATTTTGGTGGATATAATGGTCGCAATCCAAACAAAAACAACTTGCCAAAATTTTGGTCATGCCCATGCTTTGGTCATGCCAAAGTTTTGGTGGGGCTAGCTGGGACTCAAACCAAACAGCCCCTAAGATCCAGCAGACGAGGCGTCCTGAGTCGGCGGCGTGGTTGAGGCAGACGTTGGCGAAACACATGCAGTGGCCGACGACGGTGAGGACGAGCGCGAGGTAGGCCAAGGCACGGAGGACCCAGCGGCAGCGGCCCGGGAACCAGAGCACCAGCGCGGCCGCGGCCGCCTGGAACGCGGCACAGGAGAGAATCACGATCCAGTTACACCACATCACCACATCCCTAACAAACAAGTTGGTCGGGAAAACAAGGTCTGACGACATACACTCGGTCGGGAAAGAGTATTGCCGACCGACAGCGTTTGTTGGGGAAAATCCAGACGGGAAAGCATTTTCCCGACCGACATATCTTTCCCAACCGACAGTTGGACGCCTATAAAGAGAATTGCCGACCGGCTTTTTGATGGCCCTACTCGTAATCTTTCCCGACCGACTACCTGACGGTAACATGTTTGCCGACCGATTTTCAGTTGGCGCTGCTGTTTAAGTTTTCCCGACCGACTGTTTGATAGTATAATATTTGCCGACCGACTTTCTGTTGTCCTTGTCCTGAAACTTTCCCGACCAACTGTGCGATGCTATCCTTTTTGCCGACCAACTTTCCATTGGTACTAGCATGACCCTTTGACGACCAACAATGAGACGATGTTCTGTTTTGCCAACCAACAATTTGTCAACATTTTGTTTAGCTGAGCAATATTTAAACCCTTGATTTCCCATCTGTCTTACACAATACAATGTCAATCAAGTCGCATATCTCAGTACAACATGATATCAGTCAAATTATAGTAACTTGCATGTGCTTTGAAAATAGTAAATCATGACCAAAGAAGAATAACATAATAATTACTTCTCAAGAGTGAAGGAAACATTTATGGTTTTGTGACCGAATCGCCCGATAGGTTTACAAAATGATAGATGCATGTCCGAGATTCATTGTTTTCTCCATTACACAAAATACCCAGATGAAAAGATAAATACCCAGATGACAAGATGCCATATAGGTTTACATAATGAGACCTAACAGACACATTGTTTTTTCTCCATTACAGAAAATTTGTAGCTGATGCAAACTGGCATCTTCCTGGTTACTTCCTGACCCTTTTGTATGTCTTTCCTACAAAGAATAAAAATCTCCCCGGCGAGCATGCATTTAGAGACAATGGCAATAATGATAATTTTATAAAGCACTATGGCAATTGGCAATAAAAAAACTAGGGGATTTTAGTGTTACAAAAAATAGGGCAAGTTAAGAATAATGCCACAACATGTGCTAATTAGATCTCTGTTGCATTTGACATAATAAAGCATCGATGCAACGTGACCATGTAGTATGTTTCAGGAAATAGGAGCAATACAGAGGTGTACTGGGAGAAACACAAGGCAACAGAGTTAAGTTAAATTTCCATCATCTAGACATAAGGCAACAGTTTAGCATGTCCAAACTCCCAGTTTTAGTTCAAAAGACATGCTTTACCGTGCAGAGCACTACAGGCTAGTTTGGTTGGTGCTGGAGAGCAACTAGAAATTTGTGCCAGCCAGCTCCTCTAGGCATGTGGCAAGTAGAACTGTACCAAAGCCAACTTTTGCATAACATTATTATTTCCTTCTAATTCTGCTAAACCATGTAAGCTAGGAACTGTACATTAACTTAGACAAACTTTAGATGAAGAGAATTGTTGGGGAACTTAGTAATTTCAAAAAAATTCCTACGCACACGCAAGATCATGGTGATGCATAGCAACGAGAGGGGAGAGTGTTGTCTACGTACCCTCGTAGACCATTCGCGGAAGCATTATATCAACGCGGTTGATGTAGTCGTACGTCTTCACGTCCGACCGATCCAAGTACTGAAAGCACGGCACCTCCGAGTTCTGCACATGTTCGGCTCGGTGACGTCCTCGCCTTCTCGATCCAGCAAGAGGGGCGAAGTAGTAGATGAGTTCCGGCAACACGACGGTGTGGTGACGGTGTTGGTGAAGAACAATCTCCGCAGGGCTTCGCCTAAGCACTACGAAAACTATGACAGAGGATAAACTAGAGGAGACAGGGTTGCCAGCACACGGCTTGGTGTTTCTTGATGTGTCCTTTGTGCTAGCCCTGCCCCTCTATTTATATGTTGAGCCCTGGGGTCGAAACTTGGAGTAAAAGCCTCCACAAAGTCGATTTCACCCGAAAGGCAAGAGTCCTTCTCGGACTCCAGGGCCAGACGCCAGGGTTCCCGGCGTCTGGACCCAGACGCCCGGGACCCTGGCGTCTGGCCCCTGGACTCCGCAAAACTTCCTTTTACGCTTTCCAAAAACCTTGTGGGCTTTCCCCTTTGGCCCAAATAAAGTGTTCTCGTACCCAAACATTTCGGGAAACATCCGGAACCCCTTCCGGTGATTTCCGGAACCCTCCGGTGACCAAACACTATTATCACATATATCAAACTTTATCTCTGAACCATTCCGGAGTTCCTCGTCATGTCCGTGGTCTCATCCCGGACTCCGATCAACATTCGGTCACCAACATACATAACTCACATAGTACTATATCGTCAACGAACGTTAAGCATGCGGACCCTACGGGTTCGAGAACTATGTAGACATGACCGAGACACCTCTCTGGTCAATAACCAATAGCGGGACCTGGATGCCCATATTGGCTCCTACATATTCTACGAAGATCTTTATCGGTCAGAACGCATAACAACATACGTTGTTCCCTTTGTCATCGGTATGTTACTTGTCCGAGATTCGATCGTCGGTATCCAATACCTAGTTCAATCTCGTTACCGGCAAGTCTCTTTACTCGTTACGTAATACATCATCTCGCAACTAACTCATTAGTTGCAATGCTTGCAAGGCTTATGTGATGTGCATTACCGAGAGGGCCCAGAGATACCTCTCAGACAATCGGAGTGACAAATTCTAATCTCGAAATACGCTAACCCAACATTTACCTTTGGAGACACCTGTAGAGCTCCTTTATAATCACCCAGTTACGTTGTGACTTTTGGTAGCACACAAAGTGTTCCTCCGGCAAACGGGAGTTGCATAATCTCATAGTCATAGGAACATGTATAAGTCATGAAGAAAGCAATAGCAACATACTAAACGATCGGGTGCTAAGCTAATGGAATGGGTCATGTCAATCAGATCATTCAACTAATGATGTTATCTCATTAATCAAATAACAACTTCTTTGTCTATGGTGAGGAAACATAACCATCTTTGATTAACGAGCTAGTCAAGTAGAGGCATACTAGTGACACTCTGTTTGTCTATGTATTCACACATGTATTATGTTTCCGGTTAATACAATTCTAGCATGAATAATAAACATTTATCATGATATAAGGAAATAAATAATAACTTTATTATTGCCTCTAGGGTATATTTCCTTTAGTCTCCCACTTGCACTAGAGTCAATAGTCTAGATCACATCGCTATGTGATTAACACCAACAGTTCACATCTTTATGTGATTGGTTCACATCTCCATGTGACTAACACCCAAAGGGTTTACTAGATTCAATAATCTAGTTCACATCGCTATGTGATTAACACCCAAAGAGTGATCATGTTTTGCTTGTGAGAGAGATTTAGTCAACGGGCCTGCCAAATTCAGATCCGTATGTATTTTGCAAAATTCTATGTCTACAATGCTCTGCACGGAGCTACTCTAGCTAATTGCTCCCACTTTCAATATGTATCCAGATTGAGACTTAGAATCATCTGGATCAGTGTCAAAAACTTGCATCGACGTAACCCTTTACGACGAACCTTTTTGTCACGTCCATAATCGAGAAACATATCCTTATTTCACTAAGGATAATTCTGACCGCTGTCCAGTGATCTACTCCTAGATCACTATTGTACTCCCTTGCCAAATCAGTGCAGGGTATACAATAGATCTGGTATACAGCATGACATACTTTATAGAACCTATGGCCAAGGCATAGGGAATGACTTTTATTCTCTTTCTATCTTCTGCCGTGGTCGGGCTTTGAGTCTTACTCAACTTCACACCTTGTAATACAGGCAAGAACTCTTTCTTTGATTGCTCCATTTTGAACTACTTCAAAATCTTGTCAAGGTATGTACTCATTGAAAAAACTTATCAAGCGTCTTGATCTATCTCTATAGATCTTGGAGCTCAATATGTAAGCAGCTTCATCGAAGTCTTTCTTTGAAAAATTCCTTTCAAACACTCCTTTATGCTTTACAGAATAATTCTACATTATTTCCGATCAACAATATGTCATTCACATATACTTATCAGAAATGTTGTAGTGCTCCCACTCACTTTCTCGTAAATACAGCCTTCACCGCAAGTTTGTATAAAACTATATGCTTTGATCAACTCATCAAAGTGTATATTCCAACTCCGAGATGCTTGCACCAGTCCACAGATGGATCGCTGGAGTTTGCACATTTTGTTAGCACCTTTCGGATTGACAAAACCTTCTGGTTGCATCATATACAACTCTTCTTTAATAAATCCATTAAGGAATGCAGTTTTGTTTATCCATTTGCCAGATTTCAGAAAATGCGGCAATTACTAACATGATTCGGACAGACTCAAGCATAGATACGAGTGAGAAACTCTCATCGTAGTCAACACCTTGAACTTGTCGAAAACCTTTTGCGACAATTCTAGCTTTGTAGATAGTAACACTACTATCAGCGTCCGTCTTCCTCTTGAAGATCCATTTATTCTCAATTGCTTGCCGATCATCGGGCAAGTCAACCAAAGTCCAAACTTTGTTCTCATATATGGATCATATCTCAGATTTCATGGCCTCAAACCATTTCGCGGAATCTGGGCTCATCATCGCTTCCTCATAGTTCATAGGTTTGTCATGGTCAAGTAACATGACCTCCAGAACAGGATTACCGTACCACTCTGGTGCGGATCTCACTCTGGTTTACCTACGAGATTTGGTAGTAACTTGATCTGAAGTTACATGATCATCATCATCAGCTTCCTCACTAATTGGTGTAATAGTCACAAGAACAGATTTTTGTGATGAACTACTTTCCAATAAGGGAGAAGGTACAATTACCTTATCAAGTTTTCTACTTTCCTCCTACTCACTTCTTTCGAGAGAAACTCCTTCTCTAGAAAGGATCCATTCTTAGCAACGAATGTCTTGCCTTCAGATCTGTGATAGAAGGTGTACCCAACAGTCTCCTTTGGGTATCCTATGAAGACATATTTCTTCGATTTGGGTTTGAGCTTATCAGGATGAAACTTTTTTCACATAAGCATCACAACCCAAAACTTTAAGAAACGACAACTTTGGTTTCTTGCCAAACCACAGTTCATAAGGCGTCGTCTCAACGGATTTAGATGGTGCCCTTTTAACGTGAATGCAGCTGTCTCTAATGCATAACCCCAAAACGATAGTGGTAGATCGGTAAGAGACATCATAGATTGCACTATATCCAATAAAGTACGGTTATGACGTTCGGACACACCATTATGCTGTGGTGTTCCATGTGGCATGAGTTTGTGAAACTATTCCACATTTTTTTTAACTGAAGACCAAACTCGTAACTCAAATATTTGTCTCCGCGATCAGATCGTAGAAACTTTATTTTCTTGTCACGATGATTTTCCACTTCACTTTGAAAGTCTTTGAACTTTTCAAATGTTTCAGACTTATGTTTCATCAAGTAGATATACCCATATCTGCTCAAATCATCTGTGAAGTTCAGAAAATAATGATACCTGTCGCGAGTCTCAATATTCATCGGACCACATACATCAGTATGTATGATTTCCAACAAATCTGTTGCTCGCTCCATTGTTCCGAAGAACGGAGTTTTAGTCATCTTGCCCATGAGGCATGGTTCGCAAGCATCAACTGATTCATAATCAAGTGATTCCAAAAGCCCATCAGCATGGAGTTTCTTCATGCGCTTTACACCAATATGACCTAAACTGCAGTGCCACAAATAAGTTGCACTATCATTATTAACTTTGCATCTTTTGGTTTCAATATTATGATTAAGTGTATCACTACGATCGAGATCCAACGAACTATTTTCATTGGGTGTGTAACCATATAAGGTTTTATTCATGTAAACAGAACAACATTTTATTCTCTTACTTAAATGAATAACCGTATTACAATAAACATGATCAAATCATATTCATGCTCAACGCAAACACCAAATAACACTTATTTAGCTTCAACACTAATCCCGAAATTATAGGGAGTGTGCGATGATCATATCAATCTTGGAACCGCTTCCAACACACATCGTCACTTCACCCTTAACTAGTCTCTGTTTATTCTGCAACTCCCGTTTCGAGTTACTAATCTTAGCAACTGAACTAGTATCAAATACTTAGGGGTTGCTATAAACACTAGTAAAGTACACATCAATAACATGTATATCAAATATACTTATGTTCACTTTGCCATCCTTCTTATCCGCCAATCACTTGGGTAGTTCCGCTTCCAGTGACCAGTCCCTTTGCAGTAGAAGCACTTAGTCTCAGGCTTAGGACCAGACTTGGGCTTCTTCACTTGAGCAGCAACTTGCTTGCTATTCTTCTTGAAGTTCCCCTTCTTTCCTTTGCCCTTTTCTTGAAACTAGTGGTCTTGTTAACCATCAACACTTGATGTTTTTCTTGATTTCTACCTTCGTCGATTTCAGCATCACTAAGAGCTTGGGAATTGTTTCCGTTATCCCTTGCATATTATAGTTCATCACGAAGTTCTACTAACTTGGTGATGGTGACTAGAGAATTCTGTCAATCACTATCTTATCTGGAAGATTAACTCCCATTTCATTCAAGCGATTGTAGTACCCAGACAATCTGAGCACATGCTCACTAGTTGAGCGATTCTCCTCCATCTTTTAGCTATAGAACTTGTTGGAGACTTCATATCTCTCAACTCGGGTATTTGCCTGAAATATTAACTTCAACTCCTGGAACATCTCATATGGTCCATGACGTTCAAAACGTCTTTGAAGTCCCGATTCTAAGCTGTTAAGCATGGTGCACTAAACTATCAAGTAGTCATCATATTGAGCTAGCCAAACGTTCATAACGTCTGCATCTGCTCCTGCAATAGGCCCGTCACCTAGCGGTGCATCAAGGACATAATTCTTTTGTGCAGCAATGAGGATAAACCTCAGATCACGGATCCAATCCGCATCATTGCTACTAACATCTTTCAACACAATTTTCTCTAGGAACATATCAAAATAAACATATGAAAGCAACAACGCAAGCTATTGATCCACAACATAGATATGATAATACTAACAGGACTAAGTTCATGATAAATTAAAGTTCAATTAATCATATTACTTAAGAACTCCCACTTAGATAGACATCCCTCTAATCCTCTAAGTGATCACGTGATCCAAATCAACTAAACCATAACCGATCATCACGTGAGATGGAGTAGTTTTCAATGGTGAACATCGTTATGTTGATCATATCTACTATATGATTCACGCTCGACCTTTCGGTCTCCGTGTTCCGAGGCCATATCTGCATATGCTAGGCTCGTCAAGTTTAACCTGAGTATTCTGCGTGTGCAAAACTGGCTTGCACCCGTTGTAGATGGACGTAGAGCTTATCACACCCGATCATCACGTGGTGTCTGGGCACGACGAACTTTGGCAACGGTGCATACTCAGGGAGAACACTTCTTGATAATTTAGTGAGAGATCATCTTATAATGCTACCGTCAATCAAAGCAAGATAAGATGCATAAAAGATAAACATCACATGCAATCAATATAAGTGATATGATATGGCCATCATCATCTTGTGCTTGTGATCTCCATCTCCGAAGCACCGTCATGATCACCATCGTCACCGGCGCAACACCTTGATCTCCATCGTAGCATCGTTGTCGTCGCGCCAATCTTATGCTTCCACGACTATCGCTACCGCTTAGTGATAAAGTAAAGCATTATAGCGCGATTGCATTGCATACAATAAAGCGACAACCATATGGCTCCTGCCAGTTGCCGATAACTCGGTTACAAAACATGATCATCTCATACAATAAAATTTAGCATCATGTCTTGACCATATCACATCACAATATGCCCTGCAAAAACAAGTTAGACGTCCTCTACTTTGTTGTTGCAAGTTTTACGTGGCTGCTACTGGCTTAAGCAAGAACCAATCTCACCTACGCATCAAAACCACAACAATAGTTTGTCAATTTGACTCCGTTTTAACCTTCGCAAGGACCGGGCGTAGCCACACTCAGTTCAACTAAAGTTGGAGGGACTGTCGCCCGCAAGCCACCTATGTGCAAAGCACGTCGGGAGAACCGGTCTCGCGTAAGCGTATGCGTCATGTCGGTCCGGGTCGCCTCTCCAACAATACCGTCGAACCAAAGTATGACATGCTGGTAGGCAGTATGACTTATATCGCCCACAACTCACTTGTGTTCTACTCGTGCAAATAACATCAAACCATAAAACCTAGGCTCGGATGCCACTGTTGGGGAACGTAGTAATTTAAAAAAAATTCCTACGCACACGCAAGATCATGGTGATGCATAGCAACGAGAGGGGAGAGTGTTGTCTACGTACCCTCGTAGACCGTTCGCGGAAGCGTTATATCAATGCGGTTGATGTAGTCGTACGTCTTCACGTCCGACCGATCCAAGTATCGAAAGCACGACACCTCCGAGTTCTGCACACGTTTGGCTCGGTGACGTCCTCGCCTTCTCGATCCAGCAAGAGGGGCCAAGTAGTAGATGAGTTCCGGCAACACGACGGTGTGGTGACGGTGTTGGTGAAGAACAATCTCCGCAGGGCTTCGCCTAAGCACTACGAAAACTATGACAGTGGATAAACTAGAGGAGACAGGGTTGCCGGCACACGGCTTGGTGTTTCTTGATGTGTCCTTTGTGCTAGACATGCCCCTCTATTTATATGTTGAGCCCTGGGGTCGAAACTTGGAGTAAAAGCCTCCACAAAGTCGGTTTCACCCGAAAGGCAAGAGTCCTTCTCGGACTCCAGGGCTAGATGCCAGGGTTCCCGGCGTCTGGACCCAGACGCCCGGGACCCTGGCGTCTGGCCCCTGGACTCCGCAAAACTTCCTTTTGCGCTTTCCAAAAACCTTGTGGGCTTTCCCCTTTGGCCCAAATAAAGTGTTCTCGTACCCAAACATTTCGGGAAACATCCGGAACCCCTTCCGGTGATTTCCGGAACCCTTCCGGTAACCAAACACTATTATCACATATATCAAACTTTATCTCCGGACCATTCCGGAGTTCCTCGTCATGTCCGTGATCTCATCCCGGACTCCGATCAACATTCGGTCACCAACATACATAACTCACATAGTACTATATCGTCAACGAACGTTAAGCGTGCGGACCCTATGGGTTCGAGAACTATGTAGACATGACCGAGACACCTCTCTGGTCAATAACCAATAGCGGGACCTGGATGCCCATATTGGCTCCTACATGTTCTACGAAGATCTTTATCGGTCAGACCGCATAACAACATACGTTGTTCCCTTTGTCATCGGTATGTTACTTGTCCGAGATTCGATCGTCGGTATCCAATACCTAGTTCAATCTCGTTACCGGCAAGTCTCTTTACTCGTTACGTAATACATCATCTTGCAACTAACTCATTAGTTGCAATGCTTGCAAGGCTTATGTGATGTGCATTACCGAGAGGGCCCAGAGATACCTCTCCGACAATCGGAGTGACAAATTCTAATCTCGAAATACGCCAACCCAACATTTACCTTTGGAAACACCTGTAGAGCTCCTTTATAATCACCCAGTTATGTTGTGACGTTTGGTAGCACACAAAGTGTTCCTCCGGCAAACGGGAGTTGCATAATCTCATAGTCATAGGAACATGTATAAGTCATGAAGAAAGCAATAGCAACATACTAAACGATCGGGTGCTAAGCTAATGGAATGGGTCATGTCAATCAGATCATTCAATTAATGATGTTATCTCGTTAATCAAATAACAACTTCTTTGTCTATGGTTAGGAAACATAACCATCTTTGATTAACGAGCTAGTCAAGTAGAGGCATACTAGTGACACTCTGTTTGTCTATGTATTCACACATGTATTATGTTTCCGGTTAATACAATTCTAGCATGAATAATAAACATTTATCATGATATAAGGAAATAAATAATAACTTTATTATTGCTTCTAGGGCATATTTCCTTCAAGAATAACCAAAACAATTATAGACCATCACCATGTAAGAAGAAGAAGATACAAGGTTCTGGTTAAGTTCAGTTCGGTCCCTGGTTTTGTAGCTCAAAAATAAATACTAGCTCGGGATTCAAAAATACCTTAGCGGCGGGATGAGGAAGATGCCCCTGGTTTATAGGGTTTCATCTAGCAAAGTGTTCATGAGTCAGTATCACATATGAAACAATTTGAGATAAGTGGACAAAAGACATATTGTTTGTGATTACCTTGCTAGATGGCCATGCAATGGACCTTGTGACAGCATCAGCAATAATTTGTAAATCATCATATTCATATGGCACCGTAGCATCTCTTCTAATAGCAACATTGACAAGAACCTCATAAGTTCCTGGTCCAATGGTCTCTCCGCCCACAATAGTGTCTGGGTCAACTGAGATAATTGTTGCCTTGGCAACAAGAGTTTCAGGACCAGTCCATGCATATAGAAGCACATCCATACCAATCTGAATCAATGATTATTTTAGAAACATGAAAACAAAACAGAATTTAAACATATAGGTAAGGATGTGAAGATTACAAGGCTTTCATCTTCATAGGTTGATGAGCTTCTTGCAGGGGGCTTTGCAACAACTCTTCTTTGAACAAATGGCTCTTCATCATCCTGTTCAACATCTTCTTCAGCGTCATTATGTTCCTTAGCTTCAGCTCCGGAGTTCTACCAGACAACAATATGGAAATAGAGTTAGTGCATGCAAGATGGATTAATGATGCATTGAA
Organism: Triticum urartu; assembly: GCF_003073215.2. Classification (NCBI taxonomy): domain Eukaryota; kingdom Viridiplantae; phylum Streptophyta; class Magnoliopsida; order Poales; family Poaceae; genus Triticum; species Triticum urartu. The sequence continues at coordinate 75,428 of NW_024111792.1, read as the reverse complement.
AGGATGTGGAAATAGTTCATTACTTGTCGAGAATTGGAACCATGCTGCGAGCTAGGAGTTTCCAGATTATGCCTTCCTTGTGAAGCTAACATCAATTCCATTCGGTTCATTCTTTCTTCCATTTGTTGCACATGCCCCTGGAGCATGTTATAGCGATTTTCAGCTTCTTGACGCCCTTGCATTTCAACTAGAACTCTTGTGCTCAATTTACCCCGTGTACCCGGTGTGCCCAAATCTTGAGGTGTTGGACCTAGACCTAACACACGGACACGACCCCTGGGCTCCTTCATTCCACATACGCGTGCAAACAGATCACCTTCTTGAATGCTCTTTTCCTTCCATTCAGGGTGCTTTTCAGCATTCTCTATGAGTTCTTTCTGCAAAATGATATTTATGAGCTCTGTAAATTCTACTTCTACAATTTCTGAGCAATATTGAAAAAGCATGGCAAAAGAGACTTACAATTGTCGTTTCTGCCTGCGGCACATAACTCCCTTTCCTTTCCCCTTTCTTGCGTGTATGTGTTTCGATATAAACTTCATCTCTCTGAGGATCATGCCCAAGTTTGACAGCCTAAAATTATTTATTTATTTCAATATGCATTAGTCACTGAATCACAGTGGCATATCATTTATAATTGGGGTAATTTCTTTTACCATTTCATTGGCAACACGGGCATGACTCTTACTGCCAGATGTATGAGGTACTGCATTGGCACGATTCTTTTTGGCGATAGCACTACGAGACTACAAGCAAAAAGTAAAGGAGATTTATCACACATATTGTTTGTGTTTTGAGAATCATTACATGCATATTTGTTTATCTATGTCCAGGACAGAGTGTGCTGCAAAGATATACTACAGTTTTGATTAGCAGGATGACTTACTTCAAATGCCGAAGATCTCCAATAAGTAATAAGGGTCTTCTAGTCAGCTTCACTAATTCTGCTGTCACGTCTTTTCATAAGTTGTGCATCAGTGAGTGCAGCATCAAACTTGTACCTCTTTAAATCTGACTTACAATCCTTCCATTTTATGTGTGAAGTGTTGATAACAAAGCTCAAAGCAGTTGAGTCCAGCTCATAAAATGCCTATTAAAATGAGAGAAAACAGGACACTCAGTTAGATGGCTTTAAAAAAAGAGTGTGTAAGTTATAAATTATGCTCATTTCTACCTTCAAGGTCTCCCACACTAACAACTTTTTCTCTACATCAACATCTCGCCAATCTAACTCTGCAGGTGGTACATGCTTCCTCACCAAAGTACCAATGAAATTGGCAAATTCGGTTGCATCTAGACCAACAGGATGGCCATCCCCATTAAGTGGAATATGGATTTTGGGTTGATTCAGCCTTGCATATATGTTAGCCCTTCGAGTAATTTTTCTTCCACCTTTCTTTTGACTACCATCACCATCAAGCTCATGAGTAATCTCTTCATGCAAGAAAATTAACATAGTCATACAACAATTCTAGCAAGTGACATTAGGTTAGAATATGAACAATTCTAGCATGTGACATTAGGCTGCCTTTGGAAGGCTGATGCTCAGGATCAACATGATCTTGATCTTTTGATACCCTAGACCTCAAAACACGTCCTTCATTCACGCTTACAGGTGCGGTGGAGGGTGCCTGCATAGATATATAGGTTAGTGTTGCAAGCTACATTTGCTTCCTTTAGGTAGAACATGAATGTGATGGAAGCTACATACCTTTCTTTTCTTTTTGGGGGCTTGGTTCGCTTCCATATCTTCCTGCATAGAAGCTCTTGTTGCTCGTACCGCTGCTAGCCGTTTATCATTCTGTTCAATGGTCTTGCTTCTCAGTAGTTCATACTCTACCGCTTTCAGTTGTTCCTCCATGACCCCACCATCTTTAGCTCTTCCGTTTGCGCTTGCCATTTTTCCTCCTGCAAAAGACACACTATGTGAGTACATCGCTGAAAATACAAAACATTAGAGGATCATACACAACACATACTTTTTTTCAATATCACTTGCTTTAAGAACTAGTCCATCTATATCTGTCCTAGCAGAACCAATGCATCCATCCGCAACACTCACACGTATAGCAGTACATGGATCAGGCAACGTCACACGTAAAACATTACCGTTGTCATCTTTAGATTCTTCTATGTCATATAATGATGGAACAACAACAGTAGACCACCCAGCATCAATGGGATCTTCAACATAGTAAACTTGAGTTGCTTGTGTGGCTAATATGAAGGGCTCGTCTGATATTTTCTCACCGGTATTGAACAAATGCTTGAAATTCACAGAAGTGATTCCAAACTGATCAGTTTGCACCCATTCATCTTCTACACGATTATCAACCCAGTCACATTTGAACAACACTACTTTCCCTTCATGTTGATAATTCAACTCAAGAATTTCCTTTATAATGCCATAATAGGTCTTGTTTCTTACATTAATATTGTCACCTTTTCCTTTTGCAAAGGATGTGGTTTGTGCAACAAGAGCTACTCCACTACTCTGAAATGAGCGGCCCTCATCATATGATTGTGTATGAAAGTCTACCCCATTTATAGTGTAGCTACTATACTTCATAGCAACCAAGTTTGGCTCTTTAGCTAATATTTTTATCTCATGAGGTGCTTCATCTCCCATTTCTGCCACCTGTGATTATGAAATGCTATTGTTACTCTACAATGGGATGGAATTATATGTCTGATAGGTTGACAGTCACATGCCCACTTACGTGCAATTTAAACCACTCATGAAATGTCTCGTAATGCACACGCTTGACTTCTCGATGACTTCAAACACCAATAGAAGAAAGGTAATCCATATGTTTGTTGCATATAGGTTATATTTATCAATTGAAGGAGGAGAGAAATAACCTAATAGCAATACATAGTAGGGATATCTTACTCTAGGTATGGTTCTATGTTGTCATAATTGAACAAGACATATCTGTGGGCTTGCAACCAAGTTTTGTTATCTAACATCACCATGCACTTGCCAGCCAGCCCTCGACCAATGTTGTGGAAGAAAGGAGTTGTATCATCAACTCCCATATCCAAACCTCCATCATTCCTAGCTCGATTCAATCGACTCTCATCATCCAAATAGTGTGAGCAAAATGTCAAGCTCTGATCAAACAAATAGCCCTCTGCAATTGATCCTTCCACATGACTTCTGGTGTGGACATGTCCCTTGAGCTTTCCTATATACCTCTCTACAGCCCACATGCTACGAAAATGTACTGGACCAGCTATCATTGCTTGTGCTGGAAGATGAACCATCAAATGCACCATAATATCGAAAAATGATGGGAGGAATATGGCCTCAAGAAGGCTCAAGGTCTCAGCTATTTCATCCTGCAACCTTTGCATGTCACTTATGCGAATAACCTATGAGTACATTCGCTTGAAAAATCTGCTCACACGAATCAGTACCGCACTCACTCTTTCTGGTAATGTTCTTCTCACTGCAAGTGGTAGCAAGTCTTGCAAAAGGACATGGTTGTCATGGCTCTTTAGCCCAGTTATCTTTTTCTCCTTAACATGCACATTGCGGCATATGTCAGATGCATAACCATTAGGAAACATGGCATTTTTAAATACTTTGCAAAATGTCCTCTGCTGATCAGATTCCATAGTGTAAGGTGCCGGAGGAAAAAAAACTTCATCATCATCAAGATCAATAGGTTGAAGATCCTTTCTAATATTGAGTTCTTGAAGGTCATATCGAGAATTAATATTATCCTTGGTTTTTCCATTGACTGCCAACAAAGTGTTAACTATGTTCTCACACACATTTTTTTCTATGTGCATGATATCAATGTTATGATGCATCTTCAAATCCTTCCAATATGGTAGTTTAAACCAAATAGACTTTCTTTTCCAAATGATCAGCGGATCCCCTTTCTTGCGTTTCTTAGTTCTAGGCTTCTTCATTATATGATCCTTCCCAAACTTGGTTTGCATATTTTCTGTCAGCTCTAAGATTTGCCTACCGGAAAGTGGAACAGGTGCTGTCCCACGTTCTATGTCACCAAATGTGCGTGTATCATACCTCAAGGGGTGATCTGCACGTAAGAACCTACGATGCCGCATATAGCAAGTCTTGCTACCATTTTTTAGCCTAAGAGAACATAATTGAGAGTGGCATTCAGGGCAAGCTCCTTCTCCAGAGGAAGCACAGGCAACCAAAGACCCAAGACCCGGTTTATCCGTAATTGTGCATATTATGGCAGCATGCAACTGAAAATACTCTCCGGTTGAAGCATCATAGGTCCTAACACCATCAAGAAACATATCTACCATATCATCAACTAGTGGCTCAAGATAGACATCAATATCACTACCAGGAGAATTTCTGCCAGGAATCAACAATGATAGGATAAAATTTGATTGCTTCACAATCATCCAGGGTGGAAAGTTATAAGGAATCAATAATACTGGCCAAATGCTATAGCTGAGATTCATGGATCTAAACGGATTAAAACCATCGGCACACACTACAAGCTTAAGATTTCTGCTGTCTTTTTTAAAATCTTTATTTTTTTCATCAAAATCTTTCCAAAGGAGGGAATCTTTAGGATGCCTAATCAAGCCATCTTGTGTGCGCTCTTCTGCATGCCATCTTGTGAGAGCCGCAGTTCTGGAACACACAAACAACCTTTGAAGCCTCTTCTTTATTGGGAAGTAACGAAGAACCTTCTTAGGAACCTTGTGGACACGTTTCCCATCTGCACTCTTCCTTTCAGATTTCCATCTTGAAGCCTTACATTCTGGGCATGAATTGGCATTGGCATTGTTCTTCCAAAATAGAATGCAATCATTTTCACATGCATGGATATTAACATACCCAAGTCCTAGGCATTTGACTAGTTTTTTAGCTTCATTGGAGTTTTTGGGTATTGCGGACTGAGGGTAAGCATCTTTTAGTAGATCTAACAGCAACTTCTATCAGACCACCCTCCAAGCAGTTTGGTGTGAAGAAGTCTCACTAGGAAACGAAGCTTTGAGAAATTCTTACAGCCTGGATATAGCTCTTGTCTAGAATCAGCTTCAAGTTTGTGGAGAGATTCTAGAAAAGAATCATCCTGATCTAAACCACAATCATCTTCAAGATCTCCCCCTTTATCCAAACCAGCAGCAAGATCTCTTAGCAAATCAGATATATCATCGCCCTCATCCCTGTCGTCACCCTCATCTAGATTTGGAGGAATGGAAGAAGAAGAGACACGTTCTCCATGAAACATCCACTGTTTGTAGCCATCTACAAATCCCTCGCATACTAGGTGCTCACGGACTTCAGACTCTTCTCTCCAGTATGAGTTCACACAGTTTTTGCAAGGACATAAGATTTTATTCTCAACCGATGATTTATTAAATGCATAGCCTAGGAATTTGGCGAGCCCTTGTAAGTACTTCTCTGTATGCCTACATGCAAGTGTACATGTGTAGTGTGTTATATATAGTTTCAGCATATAAGAAAAACAAAATATATATGTGGCGTTATACCTAGGCGCATCCATCCAACCTTTATCCATGGTATCTTAGCTTCACAACTGGTTACTACCAAGTCAACACTAAATCCTAAATGAATAATATCAAAACCAGAGAATGCAAGGAATCAATTTAAGTACTGTAAATAAATTGGCGTAGAAAAGAAACGAAGAATCATAGAACCAATTCAATGGTAGTACACACAGTAAAGGCATATACCACCATAAATAAAATGGATCAAAGCTGTGGTTGACTCACCAACTGGTGGAGGATGTAGCGACAAGCACGGGAGGGGGATCGCTGCACCGCTGCTGGAAGCTGAGTCGTTGGCAGCAAGAATCCTAATAACCAAAATAATTAGACAATATAAAAGTCAGTGTCAAACATGAGGAGGCATCTCTACATATTCATGACATCCACACATATGGAGGGCCTCTGGACTTGAGTGGGGAAGAGAAACTCACCTAGTGGTTGCAGCAAATATTCTACAACTTCTCTTTGTCGGCTCAATGTTACCAGCAGTGCTCCTCTATGTTACCTGTAGAAAAAACAAGACAGATGAACAAGTAGACTACAACTTTTGAGATGTAGTGCGTTATATATTTACAGCTCTCTGCCATGTTTTCTTTCACTTCAAAATCTACTTCAGTAAACAAAAGAGAAACTCAAGTTTAAAATTTTTGTTACTGAAATTTAGGTATAACATCAGGTCAGTTAAGTTGTATGTTTTCAGAGACTCCAGTTTTTTGGATGTATGTCCGAGTTGCATGCTTTTAAAGGAAACATGATTCTAAAAGTCAAGATGATGCTTTTTAATGAAGTAATACATACTGTTGGCAAGGTCAATCCATATGCATGACAATATTTAGCTCCTGAGCGCTCTTTTTGTGTATTAACTTTATAGTTAAACTCTTCTTCATTTGTCTTCAGATCATCCAGACAAGAAAACTCGATACCGATGACTACAAATTCCTTTCTATCGGTACAGTGGAATTAAAGGACAGAACTGCAATGGGAAAAAAATTTGCACACAACAGCTCAACTTCTAGAATTAGTTCATATTGCTACCACCAAGCTTCTACTCTGTACATTGATTAGCATATTTTCTGCCTGCATAGTATCTCACAATCAGACTAGCTGCAGTACACATCAAACTGGAGAAGAAAAGCAAGAGGTGTAGTCGTTCCCTACTGCCGGAGCTCCCCGTTCCCCACCAGCCCACTCTCACAACAAAGCCTAGAGAGAGGGGGGAGGGGGAGGGAGGTAAAGACAGAGAGGGAAGAGTTGTACCTCAGCCGCATCGACCATTGCCGTTGCCGCTGCGTGTCTTCGAGAGCTGGACAGTGGAGGTGGGGGAGGTCAGTCCAGGGAGGGTGGCTTGCCGCTTCCCAAGATGCTCACACGCCTACTGCTGGTTGGAGAGAGGCGCCCAGAGAGAGAGAGAGCACTAGGACATGGGGCCGGCGGTGGAGAGACAAGACGGCGTTGGGCGACGTTGACGGGGCAGGAAGGCGTGGGGCGGCGCTGCAGAGGGAGGGCAGCGGTGGAGCGGTGCCGCAGAGGGAGGGCGGCGTGGGGCGATGGTGGAGCGGCGCTGCAGAGGGGGGGCGGCGTGGGGCGGCGGTGGGACGGCGTGGAGCGGCAGTGGGACGGCGTGGGATCGACCGGCGGGAGCACTGGCGGCGTGCGTGGGGAACGAACAGATCGAGTTAGGGATTTGGTTGTCCTGTACGTGCGAGGGGAACGAAGGAGATTGGGTTTTTGGGGGAAAATGTTCGCGGGTTGGGCCGTTTATTGGCGCTAAAATTTGGCCGTTCGCGCGCGAGGCCCAGTTAGCTTCAGAATGTCGGTCGGCGTTATTTACCAACCGATGGTCCGTGGGCCATAAAGGATTTCCCGACCGACTGTTTGATGATATATGCTATACCATTCCCGACCGATAGTGTGTAACTGAACAGATGTTTCCCGACCCACAGTCCGTTAGAAATTTTTCTGACATATTGTTGGTCGGCAATGGTGACTTTTTCCCAACACACGCTGGTAGGGAATTTTGGTGCATGGTGTAGTGTGGATGCGCTCCGCGTCAGTCAGCTGGTCGCACCGGAGAAGGAAGGAGAACTGCAGAGGACAAACACCAACTTGGCCATGATTCGATCGGAAATCCTCAATTCAGATTCAGAATGTCACGGCATGCAGTAGAACTGCAGAGGACAGCATATATCCGGGGTCTTGTTGGCCACGGTCACACTCACAGGCAGCAGATGAGGCGTCTTGCCGTCGTCCTTGGTGGATCCAAAGCTTCTTTTGCGGGGCCGGGGAGTACATGGATCCGATTACGCAAACTAGAAGATCTCCGGTTCGAACCCGGATGACGCCACAAATTGTTTTTGCTCCTTTTTCACCCAGGTGATATATAGTGACGTCATAATTAGTCTGGCGACATTATTCTCTCAATAAATTATATATGCTAGTTGCACTAACAAAATCCAAAGGTGTCATGCTGTAGTTGGTCTAGCATGTCAGTTTAACATGCTGAAGATCTTTGGTTCAAATCTAGACGATGCTGAGTTCTTTTTGCTGGGGTTGTTTATTCTTACTATTATTGCTGTTTTTTATTTCTTTTTTGCCTAATGAACTTTTTATTTACATTTTTTTCCTACTGAACTTGGTAATGCTGACGACAGATTGTGTAGCAGTAATTTAAAGGGTGCAATTGTATATTTTCCCCACAATGTAGTGCATAGATTTAAACGATAGATTCCCACAAAAAAAGATGTTGGAAATAAAATAAATAGTAACAAGAGGAATGTTGAACCACATGTGAACAAACTAGATGTTTATATTTCTTCTCACATTGTGGTTGATCTATATGTTTTTTACAGATCCTCGTCAGAGGGCGGGGAGCTCCCGCATTGCATTAAGAAGAAGAGAATTGGTCCAGTTAATAAGGGAAACCGGACCCAAAAACCATACATGGCGCGGTTACATAAGGGAAACCGGCGAAGACCAAATAGCTCGGGCTAGCACTCAAGGGACGTCGTCCGATCCAGATACAAGAGTGCCTAAGCCCAAGACCACCGGCAACACAACATACCCAACGAAGTCAACCTCTGGAACCTCAAGAACACGCCTGCAACTAGCTGTGTACTTGCGCCTAACCTTCTGAAAAAAGAGATCAAACATTGATTTCCACCAAGGCACGAATTGCCTGGACCGCCGTTGGCGTAAGCGGTTTCTGATACATCTGTAGATAAGGCTTCATCTTCTCTTGCACATCCTCCTTGGTGGCTTTCTTAGATGTCATTCCCTTCGGTAGTTCCCCATAAGCCTCTGCCAACCGATATTCAGCGTGTTTGGCAGTAGGAATGTTGCAGTTTTTGTTCTTCTTATCCAAACGGTCACTACGCCTTCCGGAACAAGTAGATGCCCCTTCAATCTGCAAATGAATCGGTTCTACAAGCAAGGACCGTGGCGCTGTGCAACTGAAATTGCTTAGGAGCTCATCCAACAAGGTGGTTGAAGGCGCTCCAATGTCGCCAAGTAGCTCCTCCGACCCGGAACACATCATACTAGAATTGCCCTCTGAAGCAGCCATCCCTGTAGAGGAGATCAAGGAAGGCACCTCCCCAACCAAACCAACAGGCAAGGCCACCTCAATCTACTCGGCATCATCGGCCGCTCTAACTTTCTCAGCAACCTTAGCTTGTGCCTCCTCACCTTGAGTCACCATCTTGTGCAAAGCTAGATCCAAAGGAGGAGGAACATCTTCCATAGTAGTCACTACCTCGAACGAGCAACTGGCCGCACCCACATCACTAATATCCTTACCACAAGCAACAACAGGAGGCAGCGATTCCTCATGGTCACACTAGGGAGGAGGTGGACCGATCGGCGCCAGGGAAGAGATGATGGTCGGCGAAGCAACAACTCTGTCACTAACCACCTCCAGCCGCTCCAAGAGGCCTGAGACATGGGCCGCTCATCCCTGCAGAGTGACTGCCATGTCGCGGAGAGGTCGAACGACCTCCTCCACACGGGCGATAACCAGGGCCTGCAGTTCGGCGTGCAGCGCCTCCGTCTGTGCTGCAAAGAGGGGTTGCAGCAGCCCCAGATCAGCATCAAAGGTAGGCCTATCGGGATTGGATAGACCTGACCAAGAGACGCTGGAGTTTCTACAAGGGGCCTCCTGAAAGAGCCCCGTCGGTGAAGCAACCACGGCGGCCCACGAGCGCTGCTACAACTGCTGTGAAGAAGCTGTGGGCTGCTGGTTGGGGAGGCCAGGAGCAGATGGCGGCAACATGGAGCGGCGGTGGCGACCTTGAGCTTGACTGGCAGGAAGGCGACCCGGACAGCCACGCTCGCGATGGCCAGAGTGGCCGCAACCCAAACAGGTGACAGGGCCTCGGCAGTCGGTGACAAAGTGGTCCTCCGCCAAGCAACAGAAGCAGAGTCTGTAAGCTCTCCGCTTGAATGCGAGGGAGCGGTCGTCCTTCTTCTTGCGGGGCAGGGCAGATGGTTTCTCCAGCCTCGGGCGATGCCGGCCCCTGACCTCCACCCACCCCTTCTCCACGGAAGCTTGAGATGCATCAGCCACGATTTGTGGCCTGAAGTTTGGGGGGAGTCGATCTGGAGGGGGCGGCAACTTGAGTGGAGGGAGGAGCCCAGGGCATCCCTCGGAGCGCGAGAGACAAGCCTCGTCACCGTCACTAGCACCGTCAACCAGCAGTCTTGGATCTGGATCTACAGGGGAGTTAGGATGGAGTGGAGGAATGGGGGGTCGGTGGCTAGGGAGGGATCGGGGGTGAGGTTGGTGGGTGGAGAGGAGGCCATGGTCATGGGAGGAGCCCGGGAGGCGAGCTAAACCGCAGCCGCGGCGGCGGCAGCCACGGCGGCGGAGTCCCAGCTAGCTTCGCGGGAGGGGCGCATGAGGAACGGAGGTGTGTGTCAAAACTTGATGTATATATTTAGAAGACCAGAAAATAAATACAACTATGTATGCATCCGAAGGTGGCAAACTAATTTGGGAAGCTGGAAGTTGAAGGACTAATTTCAGCATTCGTCCCAGTTCGTGACCCCAAGGGCCGGCCGGGGCCTCGTGGGCATTGGTCCCGGTTCGTATGGACCCATTTGTCCCGGTTCTAGGCACGAACCGGGACCAATGGGCCTCGCTCCTGGCCCACAACCGTTGGTCGCGGTTCTTGGCTTGAACCGGGACAGAAGGCTGGGCTTTAGTCCCGATTCCAGCCACGAACCGGGACAAATGAGTTGCCTATATATACCCCATCGCCGCAGCAGATCACTCCACAGTGCAGAGAACTAATCAGCTACGTACGGCTTGCCCTGCTTCTCAGTCCTCACCTCCACAGAGGAGGGTCATGAAGCTGATGATGTCGCCAACCGCGTAGAAGACGATGGCCATGGTGCATAAGATCCAGCAGACAAGGCGCCCTGGGTCAGCGGCGAGGTTGAGGCAGACGTCGGCGAAAAACATGCAATGGCCGACGACAGTGAGGAGGAGCGCGAGGTAGGCCAAGGCATGGAGGACCTAGCGGTGGCGGCGCGGGAGCTAGAGCACCAGCGCGGCCGCGGCCGCCTGGAACGTGGCACAGGACAGAATCACGATCCAGTGGTTGCGCTCTGCGTCAGTCAGCTGGTCGCACCGGAGAATGAACGAGAACTGCAGAGGACCAACACCAACTTGGCCATGATTCGATCGGAAATCCCCAATTCAGATTCAGAATGCCGCGGCATGCAGTAGGAGTTACCTTGCTGCAGGAGACATGGTAATGGTGGAGTGCGTAGTCGATTGCGTAGCCCATGGCGTAGGAGACGACGAAGACGAAGGCGTTCAAGAGCGCCCAAGCCATGACCTGCCGGACAGCATCCGGTGTCTTGTTGGCCACCGTCACGCTCATGCTCACACTCACAGGCAGCAGATGAGGCGTCTTGCCGCTGTCCTTGGCGGATCCAAGCTTCTTTTGCGGCGAGCCATGGATCCAAGAGTGGCTAGAACTAGAAGATAAGACCAACAACAACAAGAACGCATCGTTAGTTCCCTTGATTAATCTTCTGTCGCAAAAGAAACGATCGACACTGCTAGCTCCATAATTTCAACCCAAAAGAAGCAGAAGAATACATTATTTCAGTGAGAAAAGCAAACGCCAGCTAAGAAAGATGTACAGAGTTGGATGATGATGAAACGCCAGCAACGTGAGAGGGGGTCGCTCACCGTCACTGGCTGGATGGGAGGCGCTTCCCGTGCTGCCAAGTTTAATCTGCGTGCTTCTTCTGAAAGGATCGATATGGTTGACTAGAGGGGGGGTGAATAGGCAACTAACAATTTTTAGCTTTTCTTTAACAATTTAAACTTTGCATCAAAGTAGGTTGTCTAGATATGCAACTAGGTGAGCAAACTATATGATGCAACGAGGATAGGTACACAAGCAAGCAAGAGATATGAAACAAGTAAGCTTGCTTAAATAGAGGCACGAGATAACCAAGAGTGGAGACGGTGGAGACGAGGATGTGTTGCTGAAGTTCCTTCCCTTTGAGGGGAAGTACGTCTCCGTTGGAGCGGTGTGGAGGCACAATTCTCCCCAAGAAGCCACTAGGGCCACCGTATTCTCCTCACGCCCTCACACAATGCGAGATGCCGTGATTCCACTATTGGTGCCCTTGAAGGCGGCGACCAAACCTTTACAAACAAGGTTGGGGCTCTCTCCACAACTTAATTGGAGGCTCCCAACAAGAACCACGAAGCTTCACCACAATGGAATATGGCTCCGAGGTGACCTCAACCGTCTAGGGTGCTCAAACACCCAAGAGTAACAAAATCCACACAAGAAAGTATGGGAGAAGCAAATATCCTTTGGTGGAAGTGTAGATCTAGGTCTCCTCCTTAAATCCCTAGCAAATCAACAAGTTTGAGTGGCTAGAGAGAGAGATCGAGCAAGAGAGCTTGAGGGGCATTAATGGTGGAGTGAGAGAGGTCAAAGATAGGAGTGGTAGGTGGGAGAAGCTCCCTTAAATAGTCACCCCACATTTCCAACCGTTACTGCATTTTTGCACTGCAGCGGTACAACCGGTCCTTGTCCCGGTACAACCGGGACTCACGGTGTAACAGCAGAACCCTACCAAGCGGTACAACCGGACAGGCGGGCGGTAGTACCGGCTAAGAAAAATAACCGGACTAACCGCCTGGCTACCGCACAACCACCACATCAAAACAGGAGCTTGACCGGTACTTGGGCGGTGCCTGGCCGGAACAACCTCATGGCCTTGAGGTCTTGGGCGGCTAAGTTCTGAGCGGAAGAACCGCTCGGAACACCGGTGGTACCGGTCATCGTGGAACGACCGGACCAACCGGGCCACTACCGCCCAAGAACCGCATCAAACCAGAGGCGAGAGTGGTACTTGAGAGGTATATGGATGGAACCACCGCCCCAGCTGTTGCAGAGCATGGTGGCGGTACCACCGCCCGGAGGCAGCGTTACAACCGCTCGAGCAAAAGCTGGTGAGCGACAAGACCTAGCGGTACAACCGCTCTAGAGAGCAGTACAACCGCTGGGCAGAAACGGTGAGCAGGAAAGAGGGGAAGAGGCAAGGAAAACTTCTCTCTCACACACACACCTGAGGAAGGCAAAGAGAGGGTGACAAGAGTGTACGTGAACTGATTCCCCCAGAGCTTCCTAATGAGGATTCCCTCTTGATAGTACGGGTACTCTACGACCAAAGAAAATAAAAGCGTAGAGGACACGTCTTCGATCTTTTCCTTCGAGAGGCAATAGCAATCCGATGTAAGCCTAAGCATCGAGAACCTGAAACATATAGCACACGATTAGACCACAAAGGGTTGTCATCATCATCCAAAACATAAAGTAGGGAAATGCCCTTTCAATCTCCCCCTTTTTGGTGGATGATGACAACAACACGATTTGCAAGAGATAAGTCAATGAAACCTAGACGGAACTCCCCATGAATGTGTGCCCCACTTTCAAAGCATGGGTCAAAGCATGGGCACACTTTCAGGACTAGACTCCCCCTAGATTTTATAGACTCACCACTCTGAGCACATAATATGAGAGACAACATAACGGATAGATAGCAATAATAACAATAATAATAACCAACGAACGGATAGCAATAAGAGGAGAGCATAAGTCTCACACACAGCAAGAAACCACCACGAACAAGGTTCAACGCTAAAGAGAAACACGAGGAAACGAGAAACCCAACCCATGCAAATCCCGAGACCTATAGAACCCTCTCCCCTTTGGCATCAAGACACCAAAAAGGAAAAGAGCGAAACTAGCGTCCCAAAGCTCAGGCGTCCTCCTCTGACTCCTCGGTCGCATCTGGATCCTCATCAGCAGAGTCTTCATCGTCGTCATGATCAGAGTCCTCCATGGCATGGTCAGCTGCTGCACGCGAGGATGATGGCTGGGGAGGGGCTTCATCATCAGTCCAGGTGCTATGGGTAGAGATCCAACGCTCCTCTGGGGTGATGCTCTTCTCAGAGCCACTCTGAACCTGCATGTTGAGGTGCTTCATCATTGCAATCTGGCGACGCCGTGCAAGCTTCTCATTGACATGTGCCTCATACATCTTCTTCTGGATGTCAGCCTGGAGACAAAAGGTCTTATTCACCTTGGCAGTAAGTTTGGCCACCCACGAAGGCTTGGCCCCTGGCTCCAGCTCAAAGTCCTCATCGTCAGAAGTAGCATAGACATCCTCGGGAGCATGTTCAGGGAAGCGAGGCTCGGCATGCTTCTTCTTCTTAAGGAGCTTGACCTCATGAACAGTGAGGTTGTCCGGAGAAGTGAGGAGCTCTCCAGGACGGCGAACAGCCCACACAGAGTTCAGAAAGCACATGACAAACGGAGCGTAGATTGAGACTTTACGGTAGATGACCATGTTGTACATCTCATGCCACAGCCAATTTGACACATCAAACGTTGCCCCTGTCCCCACCATGGTCTTCATAGCAACCATCAAATCAACCAGATAGCCATGAATCTCATCTTGATTGCCCACCTTGGGCAAGAGCACATTGCGGAACACCCGGTGCATGATGTCATAGACCTTCTCCAAATCCTTGGATTCTCCAATAATCCCACGGCCCCGAATGTACAGAGGGGCAAGCTTCTCCTTAGGCATGGACTCAGGAAAATCATGAGGGTGAATGCCACCCCTTCCTTCCAGACCGGTATCCTCGTACCCAAGAGCATTGCAGAAAGCCCTCCAAGGAACATGAAACAATTCATCGCGACACATGAAGGTGAGAGTGCGCGCATCATCTTCCCCAAAATGAACCGTGGCATAGAACTGATGGACGAGTTGAACATCAAAGTCACAGTTGACTGACATGAGCTTGACAAGATCAAACTCCTCGCAGAGAGCTAGCGCCTCACCAAAATACTCCAAGTTGTTTCTCCAATGGTCAAGATCAATTGTCCACTGCTTGGTATATCTGCTCTTGTTGTGCTCGAAGAGTTCATGAACAATCTGCACTTGCATCTCATTCCGGAACTGAACAGTGGTCCAACGGGGAGCAATGGGAACCTCATACGGATTCTTTGAGCGGAAGGCTTCCCAATCCTTGGCTTTCCAACGATGCAACGGCATAACCACACGTTGCTTAGAAGCTGCAGACTTTTCACGGCGAGCGGGCTTGGTGGGAATCACAACTTCCTCTTCATCATCAGACACAACCGGGTGCAAGGTCCTTCGTGCCCTCTTCTTGGTCTTGCGAGGAGCAGAGCGAGAACTAGAGCCACCTGAGCACACACACGAAAAGAACACACAAAAACCCAACAAGGATGAGAGGATTGCACCCACTAGCAGAAAAGGAACAAGTTGCAACAACAGAGAAGATGGAACAGTGCTTAGTGGTTGATATACTCCGGTTGTACCGGATCTTCCGCCGGTAGTACCGCTCCAGCAGTTGTACCGCCCGTAGGGGCGGTAGTACCGCTCCAGCGGTTGTACCGCCCGTAAGGACGGTAGTACCGCTCCAGCGGTTGTACCGCCCGTAAGGACGGTAGAACCGCTGACAGTGGCACTACCAGGGAAGATAGATCTAACCGAGGCATACGAATCACACAAGTAATATTCCGAATTCTAAGTGCTGCAAACAAGACAGGAGGCTAACAAAGAACTCTTCTAAGCCATAGATCGAACACTAAACGCGGAAAGATAAGTAAAGCCCTAGACAAGGAAGAACCCTAAAAAAATCTAGAGGAAAAGAACATGAGGCATTACCACCATCCATGGGAAGAGATCGGGAGGCCTCCATGGAGAGAATCCACGGAGAGCCAAGGATCCGAAGCGCGAGACGCACTCCAGGGCAGGGGTAGAGATGGCCGGCGGCTAGGGCAAAAAGAAGAGGAACGAGGACGAAGGGAAAAAGACAACCCTTCAGCCCCGTCGAGTATATATAGGCCCGTACACACGCCCCGGTAGAACCGCTAGGGGGAGTGGTTGTACCGCTCGTCTGGTACAGACCGGTGGATGGAGGCGGTACTTCCGGTGCCTGGGAGGCAGCGGTAGTACCGCACGGCATCAACCGGTAGTACCGGACATGGGTTACCGTGGGTTTGTGCGGTGGAACCGCCCAAGCACCGAACGGAGACCCTTGGGACGGCACAACCCGGTACCAGCGGTAGAACCGCTCGTGGTACCGGTTGTACCGCCCGACCACCTAAACCCAAGCCAAGATCAAATGAGTGCAATCCGAAGGGAGGAAGAAGGGGCACAAACAACACCCTAGGGGAGCCTAACACAAAGAGCAAAGACAGAAAGAGAGAAAACAACACAAGAACAACAAGGCTAACTCCAACAACCCGAAGAGAGGATGGTGGCCGAGGCCACCTATGTTTGAGTCAATTGGTATGGCACCGCGAAGAATTATCCTTGGGTCCATGACCAAAACTCGTCTTTGAAGCACAAGTACCATCAAATATGGCTAATGTGAAAGACACGATCAATTTATGCATAATGGGGGGAGGGAGAGTTCATTGAGAGAACAACACTCCCCCTATGTCCATTCCTACACCTAAACTAGACAACAAATTGAGCGTGGTAGGCTGTGCAAGGGTTCAAGCAACATTGCTCGAATCAATGATATTTAGCTCATGCCTTCACTCGCGAAATCTTGCTTCATCCAAGGGCTTCGTGAAGATATCTGCAAGGTTATCATGAGTGTTGACGTAGTTGAGCTCGATCTCTCCTCGCCTAATGTGATCCCGGATGAAGTGATACCGGATCTCAATATGCTTCGTCTTGAAGTGTTGCACCGGGTTGAGAGAGATCTTGATGGCACTTTCATTGTCACACCAAAGAGGCACTTTGTCACAAGTGACACCATAATCCTTTAAAGTTTGCCTCATCCATAAGAGTTGTGCACAACAACTACCGGCCGCAACATACTCTGCTTCGGTGGACGAGAAAGACACACAACTTTGCTTTTTGGAAGACCAACTTACCAAAGAGCAACCAAGGAATTGGCACCCTCCGAAAGAGGACTTCCTATCCACTTTGTCTCCCGCCCAATCGGAATCCGAGTACCCTACAAGCTTGAAGTTTGATCCTCTTGGGTACCATAAGCCAAAGTTTGGGGTATGAGCCAAATATCGAAAGATTCGTTTGACCGCCACATAGTGACTTTCCTTAGGTGCGGCTTGAAACCATGCACAAATTCCCACACTCAACATGATGTCCGGTCTAGATGCACAAAGGTAAAGCAAGGATCCAATCATGGAACGATATACCTTTTGATCCACCACTTTACCATTGGGATCTAAGTCAAGTTGGCACTTGGTGGGCATTGGAGTGGAAGCCGGCTTGACGTTACTTAGCTTGAATCTCTTGAGCATGTCTTGAGTGTATTTGGATTGATTGATGAAGGTTCCTTCTCTTCTTTGCTTCACTTCGAACCCTAGAAAGAACTTCAACTCCCCCATGGAGGACATCTCGAACTTTGAGGTCATGAGAGCGGCAAATTCCTCATTGAACGCTTTGTTAGGAGAACCAAAGATAATATCATCAACATATAATTGGCACACAAACAACTCCCCTTTGACCTTCTTAGTAAAAAGAGTGGGGTCGATTATGTTGGGGAACGTAGTAATTTCAAAAAAATTCCTACGCACACGCAAGATCATGGTGATGCATAGCAACGAGAGGGGAGAGTGTTGTCTACGTACCCTCGTAGACCGCAACGGAAGCGTTGACGCAACGTAGAGGAAGTAGTCGTACGTCTTCCCGATCCACCCTTGTAGATCGCTAAGCGGAAGCGTTCAAGTGAACGGGGTTGATGGAGTCGTACTCGTCGTGATTCAAATCACCGATGATCAAGTGCCGAACGCACGACACCTCCGCGTTCAACACACGTACAGCCCGGTGACGTCTCCCACGCCTTGATCCAGCAAGGAGAGAGGGAGAGGTTGAGGAAGACTCCATCCAGCAGCAGCACAACGGCGTGGTGGTGATGGAGGAGCGTGGCAATCCTGCAGGGCTTCGCCAAGCACCACAGAAGAGGAGGGAGAGAGAGATGCAGGGCTGCACCAACGAGAGATCGAATCACGTGTGTTTTGGGCAGCCCTAGGCCTCATATATATAGGGGAAGGGAGGAGGGTGCGCCCCCTCTAGGGTTCCCACCCCTAGGGGCGGCAGCCCTAGATGGCCAAGGGTGGCGGCCACAAGGGGGGAGGAGAGGGAGGCGCAGGGAGTATGGGCCTTAGGGCCCCATCTGCCCTTAGGGTTTGCCCCCTCTCCCCTTCTAGGCGCATGGGCCTTAGTGGGAGGCGCCCAGCCCACCTAGGGGCTGGTGCCTTCTCACATTGGCCCATGTATGCCTCTGGGGCCCATGGCCCCCCCGGTGGACCCCCGGACCCCTCCGGTGGTCCCGGTACATTACCGATAAACCCCGAAACCTTTCCGGTGACCAAAACAGGACTTCCCATATATAAATCTTTACCTCCGGACCATTCCGGAACTCCTCGTGACGTCCGGGATCTCATCCGGGACTCCGAACAACATTCGGTAACCACATACAAACTTCCTTTATAACCCTAGCGTCATCGAACCTTAAGTGTGTAGACCCTACGGGTTCGGGAGACATGCAGACATGACCGAGACGTTCTCCGGTCAATAACCAACAGCGGGATCTGGATACCCATGTTGGCTCCCACATGTTCCACGATGATCTCATCGGATGAACCACGATGTCAAGGACTTAATCAATCCCGTATACAATTCCCTTTGTCTATCGGTACGATACTTGCCCGAGATTCGATCGTCGGTATCCCGATACCTTGTTCAATCTCGTTACCGGCAAGTCTCTTTACTCGTTCCGTAACACATCATCCCGTGATCAACTCCTTGATCACATTGTGCACATTATGATGATGTCCTACCGAGTGGGCCCAGAGATACCTCTCCGTTTACACGGAGTGACAAATCCCAGTCTCGATTCGTGCCAACCCAACAGACACTTTCGGAGATACCTGTAGTGCACCTTTATAGTCACCCAGTTACGTTGTGACGTTTGATACACCCAAAGCACTCCTACGGTATCCGGGAGTTGCACAATCTCATGGTCTAAGGAAATGATACTTGACATTAGAAAAGCTTTAGCATACGAACTACACGATCTAGTGCTATGCTTAGGATTGGGTCTTGTCCATCACATCATTCTCCTAATGATGTGATCCCGTTATCAACGACATCCAATGTCCATGGTTAGGAAACCATAACCATCTATTGATCAACGAGCTAGTCAACTAGAGGCTCATAGGGACATGGTGTTGTCTATGTATCCACACATGTATCTGAGTTTCCTATCAATACAATTATAGCATGGATAATAAACGATTATCATGAACAAGGAAATATAATAATAATCAATTTATTATTGCCTCTAGGGCATATTTCCAACAGTCTCCCACTTGCACTAGAGTCAATAATCTAGTTCACATCGCCATGTGATTAACACTCACAGGTCACATCGCCATGTGACTAACACCCAAAGAGTTCTGGGTTTGATCATGTTGCTTGTGAGAGAGGTTTTAGTCAACGGGTCTGAACCTTTCAGATCCGTGTGTGCTTTACAAATCTCTATGTCATCTCCTAGATGCAGCTACCACGTTCTATTTGGAGCTATTCCAAATAACTGTTCTACTATACGAATCCAGTTTACTACTCAGAATAATCTGGATTAGTGTCAAAGTTTGCATCGGCGTAACCCTTTACGACGAACTCTTTTACCACCTCCATAATCGAGAAAATTCCTTAGTCCACTAGTTACTAAGGATAACTTTGACCGCTGTCCTGTGATCCATTCTTAGATCACTCTTGTACCCCTTGACTGACTCATGGCAAGGCACATTTCAGGTGCGGTACACAGCATAGCATACTGTAGAGCCTATGTCTTAAGCATAGGGGACGACCTTCGTCCTTTCTCTCTATTCTGCCGTGGTCGAGCTTTAAGTCTTAACTTCATACCTTACAACTCAGGCAAGAACTCCTTCTTTGACTGATCCATCTTGAACACCTTCAAGATCATGTCAAGGTATGTGCTCATTTGAAAGTACCATTAAGCGTTTTGATCTATCCTTATAGATCTTGATGCTCAATGTTCAAGTAGCTTAATCCAGGCTTTCCATTGAAAAACACTTTCCAAATAACCCTATATGCTTTCCAGAAATTCTACGTCATTTCTGAATCAACAACATATATTCATCAGAAATTCTATAGTGCTCCCACTCACTTTGTGTCAACAACATATACTCATCAGAAATTCTATAGTGCTCCCACTCACTTCTTTGGAAATACAAGTTTCTCACAAACTTTATATAAACCCAAAATATTTGATCATCTCATCAAAGCGTACATTCCAACTCCGAGATGCTTACTCCAGTCCTCAGAAGGATTGCTGGAGCTTTGCATACTTATTAGCATCTTTCGGGATTGACAGAACCTTCCAGTTGTATCACATACAACCTTTCCTCAAGAAAATCGTCGAGGAAACAATGTTTTGACATCCTATCTGCAAGATTTCATAAATAATGCAGTGATCGCTAACATAATTCTAACATACTCTTAGCATCGCTACGAGTGAGAAAATCTCACCGTAGTCAACTCCTTGAACTTGTCAAAAAACATCTTAACGACAAGTCGAGCTTTCTTAATGGTGACATTTACCATCATTGTCCGTCTTCCTTTTAAAATCCATCTGCACTCAATAGCCTTACGACCATCGAGCCATTCTGCCAAAGTCTACACTTTGTTTTCATACATGGATCCTCTCTCGGATTTTATGGCCTCGAGCCATTTATCGGAATCCAGGCCCACCATCGCTTCTCCATAGCTCGTAGGTTCATTGTTGTCTAGCAACATGACTTCTAAGACAGGATTATGTACCACTCTGAAGTAGTACGCATCCTTGTCATCCTACGAGGTTTGATAGTGACTTGATCTCAAGTTTCATGATCACCATCATAAGGTTCCACTTCAATTGGTGTAGGTGCCACAGGAACAACTTCCTGTGCCCTGCCACACACTAGTTGAAGAGACGGTTCAATAACCTCTTCAAGTCTCCACCATCCTCCCACTCAATTCTTTCGAGAGAAACTTTTCCTCGAGAAAGGACCCGATTCTAGAAACAATCCCCTATTGCTTTCGGATCTGAGACAGGAGGTATACCCAACTATTTTGGGTGTCCTATGAAGATGCATTTATCCGCTTTGGGTTCGAGCTTATCAGCCTGAAACTTTTTCACATAAGCATCGCAGCCCCAAACTTTTAAGAAATGACAACTTAGGTTTCTCTAAACCATAGTTCATACGGTGTCATATCATCGGAATTACGTGGTACCCTATTTAAAGTGAATGTGGTTGTCTCTAATGCCTAACCCATAAACTATCGTGGTAATTCGATAAGAAACATCATGGTATGCATCATATCCAATAGGGTGCAGTTATGATGTCTGGACACACCATCATACTATGGTGTTCCAGGCTGTATTAGTTGTGAAACAATTTCCACAATGTCTTAATTCTGTGCCAAACTCGTAATTCAGAAATTCATCTCTATGATCATATCATAGATATTTTATCCTCTTGTCACGACGATCTTTCAAATTCACCCTGAAATTACTTGAACCTTTCAATAATTCAGACTCGTGATTCATCAAGTAAATATACTCAACATCTACTCAAATCATCTGTGAAGTAAGAACATAACGATATCCACTACATGCCTCAGCACTCATTGGACTGCACACATCAAAAATGTATTACTTCCAACAAGTTGCTTTCTTGTTCCATTTTACTGAAAACGAGGCTTTCAGTCATCTTGCCCATGTGGTATGATTTGCATGTCTCAAGTGATTCAAAATCAAGTGAGTTCAAATGGTCCATTTGCATGGAGTTTCTTCATGCATATACACCAATAGACATGGTTCGCATGTCTCAAACTTTCAAAAATGAGTGAGCCCAAAGATCCATCAACATGGAGCTTCTTCATGCATTTTATACCGATATGACTTATGTGGCAGTGCCACAAGTAGGTGGTACTATCATTACTATCTTTTGGCATGAACATGTGTATCACTACGATCGAGATTCAATAAACCATTCATTTTAGGCGTAAGACCATTGAAGGTATTATTCAAATAAACAGAGTAACCATTATTCTCCTTAAATGAATAACTGTATCGCGATAGACATAATCCAATCATGTCTATGCTCAACGCAAACACCAATCTCGATGGTAGAGGGAGCGTGCGATGCTTGATCATATCAACATTGGAAACACTTCCAACACAGATCGTCAGCTCACCTTTAGCTAGTCTCCGTTTATTCCGTAGCTTTTATTTCGAGTTACTAATACTTAGCAACCGAACCGGTATCTAATACCTTGGTGCTACTAGGAGTACTAGTAAAGTACACATCAACACAATGTATATCCAATATACTTCTATCGACCTTGCCAGCCTTCTAATCTACCAAGTATCTAGGGTAATTCTGCTCCAGTGGCTGTTCCCCTTATTACAGAAGCACATAGTCTCGGGTTTGGGTTCAACTTTGGGTTTCTTCACTAGAGCAGCAGCTGATTTGCCGTTTCATGAAGCATCCCTTTGTTCCCTTGCCCTTCTTGAAACTAGTGGTTTCACCAACCATCAACGATTGATGCTCCTTCTTGACTTCTACTTTTGTGGTGTCAAACATCGCGAATATCTCAAGGATCATCATATATGTCTCTGATATATTATAGTTCATCACGAAGCTCTAGCAGCTTGGTGGTAATGACTTCAGAGAAACATCACTATCTCATCTGGAAGATCAACTCCCACTTGATTCAAGCGATTGTTGTACTCAGACAATCTGAGCACAAGCACAACAATTGAGCTTTTCTCCTTAGTTTGCAGGCTAAGAAAATCGTCGGAGGTCTTATACCTCTTGACGTGGGCACGAGCCTGAAATCCCAATTTCAGCTCTCGAAACATCTCATATGTTCCGCGATGTTTCAAAAACCGTCTTCGGTGCCTCAACTCTAAACCGTTTAACTAAACTATCACGTAGTTATCAAAATGTGTATGTCAGATGTTCGCAACATCCACAGACCACGTTCGAGGTTCAGCACACTGAGCGGTGCATTAAGGACATAAGCCCTCTAAGAAGCAATGAGGACAATCCTCAGTTTACGGACCTAGTCCGCATAATTGCTACTATCAACTTTCAACTAAATTTTTCTCTAGGAACATATCTAAACAGTAGAACTATAGCGTGAGCTACGACATAATTTGCAAAATCCTTTTGACTATGTTCAGGATAATTAAGTTCGTCTTATGAACTCCCACTCAGATAGACATCCCTCTAGTCATCTAAGTGATTACATGATCCGAGTCAACTAGGCCGTGTCCGATCATCACGTGAGACGGACTAGCCAACGTCGGTGAACATCTTCATGTTGATCGTATCTACCATACGACTCATGCTCGACCTTTCGGTCTTCTGTGTTCCGAGGCCATGTCTGTACATGCTAGGCTCGTCAAGTCAACCTAAGTGTTTGCATGTGTTCCGAGGCCATGTCTGTACATGCTAGGCTCGTCAACACCCGTTGTATGTGAACGTAAGGATCTATCACACCCGATCATCACGGCGTGCTTCGAAACGACGAACTGTAGCAACGGTGCACAGTTAGGGGAGAACACTTCTTGAAATTTTAATGAGGGATCATCTTATTTACTACCGTCGTTCTAAGTAAACAAGATGCATAAACATAATAAACATCACATGCAGTTATATAGTAGTGACATGATATGGCCAATATCATATAGCTCATTTGATCTCCATCTTGGGGCTCCATGATCATCTTGTCACCGGCATGACACCATGATCTCCATCATCATGATCTCCATCATCGTGTCTCCATGAAGTTGTCACGTCATCTATTACTTCTACTACTACAGCTAACGGTTAGCAATAAAGTAAAGTAATTACATGACGTTTATGTTGACACGCAGGTCATAAATAAATAAAGACAACTCCTATGGCTCCTGCCGGTTGTCATACTCATCGACATGCAAGTCGTGATTCCTGTTACAAGAACATGATCAATCTCATACATCACATATATCATTCATCACATCCTTTGGCCATATCACATCACATAGCATACCCTGCAAAAACAAGTTAGACGTCCTCTAATTGTTGTTTGCATGTTTTACGTGGCTGCTATGGGTTTCTAGCAAGAACGTTTCTTACCTACGCAAAGACCACAACGTGATATGCCAATTGCTATTTACCCTTCATAAGGACCCTTTTCATCGAATCCGATCCGACTAAAGTAGGAGAGACAGACACCCGCTAGCCACCTTATGCAACTAGTGCATGTCAGTCGGTGGAACCTGTCTCACGTAAGAGTACGTGTAAGGTCGGTCCGGGCCGCTTCATCCCACGATGCCGCCGAATCAAGATAAGACTAGTAACGGCAAGCATATTGAACAAAATCAATGCCCACAACTACTTTGTGTTCTACTCGTGCATAGAAACTATGCATAGACCTAGCTCATGATGCCACTGTTGGGGAACGTAGCATAAATTCAAAATTTTCCTACGTGTCACCAAGATCAATCTATGGAGTCATCTAGCAACGAGGGAGGATTGGATCTACATACCCTTGTAGATTGCGCGCGGAAGCGTTCAAGAGAACGGGGTTGATGGAGTCGTACTCATCGTGATTCAAATCACCGATGATCCTAGCGCCGAACGGACGGCACCTCCGCGTTCAACACACGTTCGGAACGGAGACGTCTCCCATGCCTTGATCCAGCAAGGAGGAGGGAGAGGTTGATGGAGATCCAGCAGCACGACGGCGTGGTGGAAGTAGCGGGATTCCAACAGGGCTTCGCTAAGCGCTGCGGGAGGAGGGAGATGTGTCACGGGAGGGAGAGGGAGGCGCCAGGCCTTAGGTTGGTTTGCTCCTCCTTTTTCCCCACTATATATAGGGCCAAGGGAGAGGGGGAGGCGCAGCCCTTGCCCCTTCCTCCAAGGAAGGGTGCGGCCAAGGGTGGGGAGGAGTCCATCCTCCCCAAGGCACCTCGGAGGTGCCTTCCCCCTTTAGGACTCTCCCCTTTTTTTCTCTCTTGGTGCATGGGCCTCTTGGGGCTGGTGCCCTTGGCCCATATAGGCCAAGGCGCACCCCCTACAGCCCATGTGGCCCCCGGGGTAGGTGGCCCCACCCGGTGGACCCCCGGGACCCTTCCGGTGGTACCGGTACAATACCGGTGACCCCGAAACTTGTCCCGATGGCCGAAATAGCACTTCCTATATATAATTCTTTACCTCCGGAACATTCCGGAACTCCTCGTGACGTCTGGGATCTCATCCGGGACTCCGAACAACTTTCGGGTTACCGCATACTAATATCTCTATAACCCTAGCGTCACCGAACCTTAAGTGTGTAGACCCTACGGGTTCGGGAGACATGCAGACATGACCGAGACGACTCACCAGTCAATAACCAACAGCGGGATCTGGATACCCATGTTGGCTCCCACATGTTCCACGATGATCTCATCGGATGAACCACGATGTCAAGGACTTAATCAATCCCGTATACAATTCCCTTTGTCTAGCGGTATTGTACTTGCCCGAGATTCGATCGTTGGTATCCCTATACCTTATTCAATCTCGTTACCGGCAAGTCTCTTTACTCGTTCCGTAACACATCATCCCGTGATCAACTCCTTGGTCACATTGCGCATATGATGATGTCCTACCGAGTGGGCCCAGAGATACCTCTCCGTTTACACGGAGTGACAAATCCCAGTCTCGATTCGTGCCAACCCAACAGACACTTTCGGAGATACCTGTAGTGCACCTTTATAGTCACCCAGTTACGTTGTGACGTTTGATACACCCAAGGCACTCCTACGGTATCCGGGAGTTGCACAATCTCATGGTCTAAGGAAATGATACTTGACATTAGAAAAGTTTTAGCATACGAACTACACGATCTAGTGCTATGCTTAGGATTGGGTCTTGTCCATCACATCATTCTCCTAATGATGTGATCCCGTTATCGACGACATCCAATGTCCATGGTCAGGAAACTGTAACCATCTATTGATCAACGAGCTAGTCAACTAGAGGCTTACTAGGGACATGGTGTTGTCTATGTATCCACACATGTATCTGAGTTTCCTATCAATACAATTATAGCATGGATAATAAACGATAATCATGAACAAGGAAATATAATAATAACCAATTTATTATTGCCTCTAGGGCATATTTCCAACATTCGGGACTCCGGCCCCAGGCATCACCAACTTGTTTTGTCGCATGTTCTTATTTCCATGTCTACAAGATTGATGTGTGGATCATTTTATCTAAGAATGATTGAGTATGACAAGGTGAGAGGTAATAAGAAAGAGAAGGGAAGAAAATATAATTGTACCACAGAACCATAGAAGTGAGCAACAGGAGAACTGCTAAGACCGCCAATGCTATTTTCACTGCATATCTGCACCCCTTTCTACCTTCCCATGCAAACACATGTCAAAACTTTGATGTAACAACCAATTGGGCGTAAAATACATATGCAGATGCATTGGTGTCATTGCATTCTGTCACCATTATTTCACATGTGTGTTCTTTCAAGAAGAAACAACTGACTCCCATGTCGCTCGGGAGGGGCAACCCGGGAGATCCAATTTTGCCGCCGCCAAGTCTCCCTCTCAAGGAAGCCGCACGCCCCACCGTCACCGCTGGCGGTTGCCGCAGTGGTGGCTGGGATTTTCCCTTGGGCGTGGTGCTCTGTCCCAGCAGTGCGCTCTCTCTCACGGTGGCTTGTTGTTGAATAATTAGGCATTTTCCCGTTTAGTTTAATCCAGAAAAATAATGGATAAAACATGAATAGCAATATATTGATGAAACTAGAAACTAGCAACAATTCGTTGATACTAGTCATGCAATCAAAATCATAAGCAAAATGCATCATATCCATGTCAATTGCTATTAGCAATAAACCAAATGCTAGCCCTAACAGTGAGGATAAGATGGCATACGGCGCAGTAGCAGAAGGTGCAGAAGTCCCGATCGTCATGTCGCTGAAGAGGTCGTTGACGTCGGGGAAGAAGTCGTCGTTGGGGAACTCGTCATCAGTGATGTCGCCGTTCGCAGCCACGATGAACAAGATTCCAGCAGTCGCGTAAGGACGCTCCCCAAAAACCTGAACGCCCCTCTCCCGTACCGGATCACAAGAGGCGGGGTTTCGGAGGCCTGCTGTTTCACTTCCCGGTGCACGCCAGGAAGAGAGATGGGAAAGAGATAGGCGGCTCAATGCTTTGGAATGAGACGAAAGGTTGTTGTGCTACTTGGAACAATAGAGGAGTGATCTCTTATATACGTGAGAAGAGTTGAAACTGGCCTTCATTAGTACTCCCTCCATTTTTATTTAGTCTGCATATTAGGTTTGACCGAAGTCAAACTTTGCAAAGGTTGACCAAGTTTATAGAAAAATATATAAACATTTACCATAACAAATCTATATGATGTGAAAGTACATTCAATAATGAATTTAGTGGTATTGATTTTTTATTGTATATGTTAATATTTTTGTTTATAAACTTAGTCAAAGTTTACAAAGCTTGACTTTGACCAAAGCTAATATGCAGACTAAATAAAAACAGAGGGAGTAGAAGAGAAATCGGTGCAATAAACACCATTAAACAGACGCACTATAAACCATTAAGGAGAGAATAAACGAGCGCACTAAAACTCACACGAAGTGTTCAGTTTCTTCTCCCATTTATGCGTCAATTGTTTCAACTTTCTTCTCGCGTGATAAAACAGCGCATACACGTGGCATTGGTCAATTTTCCACACAACCTTGTCATGCATGGATGGGCCACATGAGCCTCTGGGATTTACTTTGAATTATTGGCACAAAATATGAATTATTATATGGGTTATGCCCAATAATTCCAACAATCCCCCACCAGATCCCAGAGGCACGTAAACTTGCCTACCATTCCAAAACATTGTTTATATACCGGTGTTTCGGTGGAGACTGTTAAGTTGAACTTCCACCTAGAACTCCACGCTACACTCGTTCACAACTTGAACAGTGGACTACGCCCTGCACTGCAAGTTTTGTGCAAACAAGTTTCACGTAAAAGCCTTGACCGATACTAGACCGCTGAAAACTTTCCCGCGGGTAGGAGCATATACGTCATACTCCGGGGCCTCTTCATGAGTTTTTAGAGAACACCCAACTCTCACAAACCGCGAAGTTTAACAGTCTAACTCATATAGGTGTCTTCTTTCTAGATGTTCTGTAGGACAACATCTTTGCCTACCCAAGCCATGCAGAACACATTAACATAAATATCAGCCTACCATACAGATTAGGAGAGAATTGCATCATGGCGGAGTGGATTTTTGTCAAATAAATATTCTCCTCTCAGTTATCCAATAGCTTGTCTCGCCAATTCTAATTCACGGGATCTCCAATCACAAAGAATGGGTTACCACCATGAACAACTTATGTAGTGGGTCTCAATCCCATCTCCTTTGATGCATTGTCTATCACATTTCGTGATAAACCCTTTGTGAAGGGATCTGCCAAATTCTTCGAGGTGTTTATATAGTCCAACGCTATAACTCCGGAGTTTCTCATGAACCTGACAGATTTCAGTCTCCTTCTCACGTGTCTTGAGGACTTCTTATTATCCTTAGAACTGTTTACCTGGACGATCACTGTTTGATTATCACAGTTCGTTAGAATAGCTGGTATTGGTTTTTCAACCACCGGCAAGTCCATCAAAAGTTCTCGAAGCCATTCTGCTTCAACTGTTGCCGTGTCTAATGCTATGAGTTCTGCTTCCATTGTTGACCTTGTTAAGATGGTCTGCTTGTAAGACTTCTAGGAAAGAGCAGCACCACCAAGTGTAAACACATAACCACTTGTCGCTTTAAGCTCATCAGCATCAGATATCCAATTTGCATCACTATAACCTTCATGTACTCTTGGATACCCGGTATAGTGAAGCCCATAACTCGCAGTACCTTTCAGATAGCGCATTATTCTCTCAAGTGCATGCCAATGAACATCTCCCGGGTTTGAAACAAACCGGCTTAGTTTACTCATAGAAAACGAGATGTCAGGCCTCGTAGCACTCTAAATACATAAGCGAGCCAATGATTCGAGAATATCTCAATTGATCTTTTGTTTCTCCTTCGTTCTTTCGAATCAAAACACTCGGATCATAAGGTGTCGGAGAAGGTTTGCAATTGAATATCCAAAGCGACCCAGAATCTTCTCCACATAGTGAGACTGCAAGAGAGTGATCCCACCATCACCACCTCTTAAAAGCTTGATGTTCAAGATAACATCAGCTACTCCAAGGTCTTTCATTTGCAACAAAGCCCGTAGATGTCAAAGTTCTTTCGAACTTCTCATGCCATTGCTTAGGTGCTTGTCTCAAACCATACAAAGATTTCAACAATTTACACACTTTTCCTTCATGACCATCTACTACAAAACCATCGGGTTGTTCCATGTAAATTTCCTCCTTCAACTCTCCATTTAGGAAAGTTGTCTTAACGTCCATTTGATGAACGAGAAGATTGTGTGAGGCAGCCAATGAGAGTAGTACTCGAATGGTGGTCAATCTGGCCACAGGCGCATAAGTATCAAAGAAATCTTCACCTTCTTTTTGGGTATATCCCTTGGCTACAAGCCGCGCCTTGTACTTTTCATTTGTACCATTGGGCCTAAGTTTTTTCTTAAACACCCACTTACACCCTACAAGTTTACACCCATAAGGATGATCAGTGATCTCCCATGTCCTGTTAGCCATGATAGAATCCATCTCACTACGCACAGCTTCTTTCCCGTAGTCAGCATCAGAAGATGCATAAGCTTCTGAAATAGAAGTCGGAGTATCATTCACGAGGTACACAATGAAATATTCACCAAATGACTTTGCAGTCCTTTGTCTCTTGCTCCTTCTAGGAGCTTCATTTCCATCCTCCTCAGGAATATCTATGTGTTTTTTCTCGGAATGTTCCAATGGAACAGTAGGTCCAGGAGATGCCTCTGACCTCTGACTAGATGAGCTAGGCATATCCTTCATAGGAAAAATATCCTCAAAGAAAGTCGCATCATTCGACTCCATGATGGTACCAACATTTATGTCAAGTGTCTCAGATTTCACCACTAGAAATCTATAGCCAATGCTATGGAAAGCATAACCCAGGAAAACGCAATCAACTGTTTTTGGCCCAAGCTTACGCTTCTTAGTAATTGGTACATTGACCTTCGCCAAACAACCTCAAGTCCGTTAGTAGGAAAGTTTAAGCCTTTTCCTTTCCCATTCTTCAAACGGTGTAATCTCTTTATTCTTTGTGGGAACTCTATTTAGGACATGACTTGCAGTCATCAAAGCCTCCCCCCACCATTCCTTGGAAAGTCCAGCTGTATCTAACATGGCATTAACCAAATCAGTTAGAGTTTGGTTCTTTCGTTCGGCAACCCCGTTTGACTGGGGGGAATAGGGAGGCGTCCTCTCATGTATTATACCATGTTCCTCACAAAATAAATTGAACTCGTTGGAAAAATACTCTCCACCGCGATCCGACCTAAGCCTTTTGATTTTTTGATCGAGTTGATTCTCTGCTTCGGCTTTATAGATTTTAAAGTATTGCAAAGCCTCATCTTTTGTTTTCAACAAATATATCATGCAATATCTAGTAGATTCATCGATTATAGTCATGAAATATCTTTTTCCACCTTTTGTCAACACACCATTCATCTCGCAAAGATCTGAATGTATGAGTTCAAGTGGTGCCAAATTCCTCGCCTCAACAGTCGTATCAGACTTGCGAGGTTGCTTTGCTTGTACACAAACTTGGCACTTAGAACCTTTGACAATTGTAAATTTCGGGATTAAACTCAAATTTGCTAGCCGCGTCATGACACCAAAGTTAATATGACAAAGTCGTGAATGCCAAACATTTGATTCGGTTTCACTGCAAACATGATTAATAACTTTAGTGCAAAAGTCTGACAAAGATAAGCGGAACAAGCCTCCGCTCTCATAGCCTTTCCCAACAAATTGTCCACACTTAGATACTACAACCTTATTGGACTCAAATACCAATTTATAACCATCTCGACACAAACGAGAACCGCTGACGAGATTTTTATTTATAGCATGGACATGCTGCACGTTCTTCAATCGCACGATCTTTCCCGAAGTAAACTTTAGATCGACCGTACCAACACCATGAACAGAAGCATGTGTCCCATTTCCCATCAGCACTGGTGTAGTTCTTGCGACCTGATAAGAAGAAAACATGTTTATGTCAGAACACACATGTACATTGGCACCGGTGTCAATCCACCAATCTGGAGAATGACATACTGAAATAATGGTAGGAAATTTACCATACCCGACATCTTTCATGTCAACATCGCCAATAACAACATTAGCGGTCTTGCTATTGTTCTCATTCTGACGCATGTCCCAGCGATCCTTGCAGGATGAAGCCCAATATTCTTCACTGCCACATACATGGCACTTTCCTTTCTTCTTATAAGTATCCTTCTTCTTCTTGAAGTTGATAGGTTCTGGGGCTTTGTACTTGCCATCAAATTTTCCTTTGCCCGCATAATTATTTTTGTTCTTGGGTTTGTGGTTTTGGAAATTTCTCTTTTGTACCAAATTGGCACTAGTATTCCCCTCATAGAAACAAGCACGTGTGTCTTTTGCCCTCGCCTTCTCTTCCACATCAAGAGTGCCAATTAGATTGACAACAGTAAATTCTTGCCTCTTATGCTTCAGAGAGGTAGCAAAATTCCTCCATGAAGGTGGAATCTTGGCAATGATGCCTCCGGCAATGAATTTTTCCGGTAAAACACAATTGAGATCCTCAAGTTCTTTAGTGAGCAACTGAATCTCATGAGCCTGCTCAACAACGGAGCGGTCATCAGTCATCTTGTAGTCATGGTACTGTTCCATGATATACAACTCACTTCCTGCGTCTGCGACTCCAAACTTGGCTTCGAGCACATCCCACATATCTTTACCGACCATGATGGTCATGAATGGATCGACAATATTGTCGCCAAGAACGCTCAAGACAGCACCTCTAAAGAGGGTGTCTGTAGCCTGGAAAGCTTGCTCCTGCTCAGCAGTCAGCTCTCCCTCTGGCTTTCCTTTAGAGGCGTGAAAACAGTTCATGGTGGTAAGCCAATGAACTGCCCTCGCACGCCACCTCTTATAGTTCACGCCCTCAAATGGTGCGGGCTTGAGAGTTGTAGCAAAAGCAATAGGAGAAAATTGCCTACACATATCAGGTTTTTGGATTGTTGAATAATTAGGCATTTTCCCGTTTAGTTTAATCCAGAAAAATAATGGATAAAACATGAATAGCAATATATTGATGAAACTAGAAACTAGCAACAATTCGTTGAGACTAGTCATGCAATAAAAATCATAAGCAAAATGCATCATATCCATGTCAATTGCTATTAGCAATAAACCAAATGCTAGCCCTAACAGTGAGGATAAGATGGCATACGGCGCAGTAGCAGAAGGTGCAGATGTCTCGATCGTCATGTCGCTGAAGAGGTCGTTGAGGTCGGGGAAGAAGTCGTCATTGGGGAACTCGTCATCAGTGATGTCGCCGTTCGCAGCCACGATAAACAAGATTCTAGCAGTCGCGTAAGGACACTCCCCAAAAACCTGATCGCCCCTCTCCCATACCGGATCACAAGAGGCGGGGTTTCGGAGGCCTGCTGTCTCACTTCCCGGTGCACGCCAGGAAGAGAGATGTGAAAGAGATAGGCGGCTCAATGCTTTGGAATGAGACGAAAGGTTGTTGTGCTACTTGGAACAATAGAGGAGCGACCTCTTATATACGTGAGAAGAGTTGAAACTGGCCTTCATTAGTAGAAGAGAAACCGGTGCAATAAACACCATTAAACAGACGCACTAAAAACCATTAAGGAGAGAAGAAACGAGCGCATTATTCTCACACGAAGTGTTTAGTTTCTTCTCCCATTTATGCGTCAATTGTTTCAACTTTCTTCGCGCGTGATAAAACAGTGCATACACGTGGCATTGGTCAATTTTCCACACAAACTTGTCATGCATGGATGGGCCACATGAGCCTCTGGGATTTACTTTGAATTATTGGCACAAAATATGAATTATTATATGGGTTATGCCCAATAATTCGAACACTTGTTCCACAAATGACAGATCCATCTATCCTGTTAGTCCTGGTTGCAGTCAGGTCATTGTTGGCGGCTTCATGGCGACATCGAGGGAGATTAGTGGTAGGACGCTCAAGGATGAGGGACCTCCAGTTGTGGCATGTGATGGATCTTTGTCAAGGGCTCGAGTATGTGGGTTGTTTCTGGATCCATCTCGAGTAGACGGGACTAGATGGGGCTGTCCTCTTGTAGCGACCCGACCCGAATGGATCAAGTCTCTGTGCTTATGTGTCATCCCTGGATCAGTATGCTGACACACACAGTACTCGAAGGATTTATAACAGAGGTAAATCACATGTATAAAGTAACGTAAATACTATTACCTCAATCCAAATATAGCGGAAGCAACAAGGTTGTGGATTCCCATCAACACCAACGGCAAAGTTGAGTGTAGAAATCGTAACCCTAACGTATCACTTACTCGTCGTAAGATAATCCTGCAACATGAGACGTTGCAGCCCGAAACGGGTCAGTACATTGAATGTACTGGCAAATTCACACCATAGAGAATGATGAACAATGGCTATCACTACATGCATATTTGGCTGGTGGAAAAAGCTCTATGGTTATAAGGTTTTTGCGTAAAGCCAATTTTTCCCTACTACAAAGGAATAAGATTAATTACTATCAGGGTGGTTGTGAAACATTGAGAATGGTTGACAGCATTCTCAATCCCAATTAAAAATAATTAAAACCCAACAACATTAATTAGAAGTAACATGATGAGATTCACAATGATATTCAAGTACTAGATACTCAAGTTGTCCATAACCGGGGACACGGCTAATCATGATTAGTTTGTTACTCTGCAGAGGTTGCGCACTTTTCCCCACATGACTCGATCGCCTCCGTTTGTTTTCTCGCACTACATGGTGTTTGAGAGACGGATGACCGAGACATAGTCTTTCAGAAGCACTAGCACCTTACATGTGGGGTAGACCGGTACACCTACATCCCCTACATCTGCTAGTCCACCCCGTAAGAGTTCGCACAACTTAGTCAACTATGCCAGAGCCCATAGTGGCATGTGGCTGCACACGGAAGTTTCTAGCATGAAAGATCTTATGATCCCTTTGAGCCTGGGTGGCGGTCCGAAAAAAACAGGCAAGTCCTGATAGACATCAGGTGCCTCAATCCACCCAGATGTGTGTTTAAGTTGCCACCTTAGATAAACCATTAAAATTATCAATCTCACATCTGTCATGGATATCACTCACCCAATCCACGTCTACTAGCATAGCATGGCATAATAAGTAAACGTAGAAGTAACTCCCAAAGGTTTCATAATAATACAGGTAATAGGTACTACCTCATCTACTTCCCATCCCATAATTTAATTAGATCCTAATCATGCAATGTGTGAGGATTGATCTAATGCAATAAAACATGGGTTGTAGAAAAGGTATGATCAAAGTGTTACTTGCCTGCAATGTAGATGAAGATGATTCGCACTCAAAACTCTTGATAGATCTACTCGTCACACTCCGGTCAATCTATCGTAAGCAAACAATAGTAACCACACAATAAGTACTCATCTAATGCACAAGTAAAACTCGAACGAGAGAACGAACCAGAAAGTTCAACTTAAGAACTCCGGTTGCAAAGAAAGAACGAGCCGAACAAATGACGAAAAACAAACAGCGGAAGAAAACAACTCGGTTCTAGCAAGTTGAAACTAGGTCAAATTTTACTGTAGCAAAAGCTTGTTCAAGTTGATTAGACGGAACGGCGGTTTCGAGATGAAACTCCAGGCGCTTGAATCACCTGATTCCGATAAACGAGCGAGAAGATAAACTAGAACGAAGATCGGATCTGAGATCGCGATCGCGGAATAAATCCGACGAGAAGAAAAAGAAGAACGGTTATACGAACAGGCGTCGTTAACCGGGAAATAATCGGTGATCATGTTCGTTGAGACGAACGGTCCGAAAGAAGAACGAAAACCAATATAGGGTTTTCGGAAAAAAAAAAGATCAGAACGAAAAACCGATCTAGAACACCGGAACGGTTTAGCGAAAAATCGGAAAGAAAACGAATCGGTAGAGAAGAAAAGAATCGGAACGGTTTATAAGAAAAACCGAACCGAGGGAAAGAAGAGACGCGGCGCGGTACCTCCGGCGAACCGCGGCGACGGCGGCGTTGGGCGGCGGCGGCGGTGCACAAGGCGGCGGCGGTGACGCAGGGCGGCGGCGGCGCGGCAAGGTGCGGCGGTGGCGGTGACGCAGGGCGGAGGCGGCGCGGCAAGGTGGGGCGGTGGCGGTGACGCAGGGCGGCCGCGGTGACGCAGGGCGGCGGCGGCGCGGCAAGGTGCGGCGGTGGCGGTGACGCAGGGCGGCGGCGATGCGGCAAGGTGCGGCGCAGGGCGAGAGGCGCGGCGCGGGTGAGAGGCGCGGGGTGGGGCGCGGCTTGGAGAGGAGAGAGGGGCTTGGGATTTTGTGTGGGGAGAGGGGGGTGTTGGGTATTTATATTGAGGAGGGGTGAGAAGACTTGGGGTAGGGGACAAGAAATAGACTAGGAATAGGAATAGGAAAAAGGGTCCTAAAAGAAAAACGAAACAAAGGAAAGAAACTAGCCTAGGATCCAAAAGGATCCGGCTAAAGCAAGGCGAGGCGGCGGCCTGGGCGCTGGCTCCTGCGCCAGGCGCTGCGCTGCGCGCGGCTGGGGCGGCCGGCCGGCTGGCTGGGCCTTAGGCCCGGCTAGCCTGCGGTAAGTTTCCTGTGTTTTTTTTTTATAAACGGTTCAGCGCGCAGAAAAAAACAAAAAGAAATCTAAACAAACTCCGAAAAACCTAATGTAAATTTTCCTCGACTCCTAAAAATGAGTCGAACAAAATGAACTTTTCTCCGTGTCTAAAATAAAATTTTTAAAAACGCGCATTTTTCCCTATCCAAAGAAAAACAAACAAACACCGGAAAACGAAATTTGATCTATTTATTAAATCTTCATTTTCCCTATATTTTGGGAAAGTCATATTATTCCCTCTCTTATATTTTTTTATAACGGAAAAATTATTGAAGATGAAATAAATAAATCAAATGATCCTCTATTCAAATTTGAGAAAACTCTCAAATAAGAAAATAACGAAATCTCCAACTCTCTCCGAAGGTCCTTGAGCTGCGTGAAATTTCTAGGATCGACCAAAATGCAAGAAAATAAGATAGGCATGATGATCTAATGTATTCCAATTTGAAAAATAAATTCAAAAGAACTTTGAATTTAATTCTTTGAAACTCCCAACTCATATTTCATATAATTTGAAGAAGTCATTTTATCTTCTCTCGTGAAAATCATTGAGTCGCATAAAGTTTCAGAATTGGAATATTTCCAAATGAATTTCAAATATTTTCAACAACTCTTTTCATTTAATTAAATGGAAGAAGTCATATCATCTTCGCTCTAGGGTTTTGTGTTGAAAAGAATTTGAATTCATGGAGATCAGAAAGCAAATATGAAAGTTTGGGAAAGTCCTTTTATTCCCTCTCATTTAACTTTCAAAAAGAATTCGAATTTCACTCAATTCACACAATCAATCAAACAATCAATCAATCTATCTATGTGTTTATAACATTCCAAAATTTAGAATTTTGGGATGTTACAGGCCAGGTGGTAATTGATAGTGATGTGCTCCGCCATTGGTGTTGGTCTTTATGGTGACCACTCCGACCTTCGGTGACGGCCTCACTGTGGATTACTGTGGGTACTGAAAGGTCTTCCTGAGGTTCCTCCGCAGACCTGGTGGTTGATTTCGGCAAACAGATGAAAACTATCGACGACGGCATGCAGAGGGATGGTTGTGTAGCGTCAGGGGTCACACATTGCATGTAACTACCGGGATCGCAGAAGAGTGGTGGCGACAACACAAGTGTCGTCAATGATGGTGCCACTCGAGCACCCGGTGTCGAGCGCAGGGTGGAAGTCTAGGTTTGCTTATACCTGACAATGGCGGTGTTTTTACGTCATTACCTTGTTGAAGGTATTGCTCGGATTTGCTTGGATTGATTCTTCAAGGTGAAAACCTATATTCTGGCCTTGAGTGGTTGGATCCGGTGATGACGATGATTGAGCATCGCTGCCTTCCTAAATGCGTTGTTGTTGAAGAACATCGTTGACCGTGTGGTGCCATGAGATTCTTGGTGCAGATATGATCGTGGTTGCAGTTTCCGGTCATGGATTTGGTCGCTTTGACTTTTTTTCCTCATTTGAGCACAACTTCAGTCTTATATGACTTTGCTATTTGCCGGTGTTTTTATGTGCGTGTGTTGATTTTGGTTGTGTGTGCATTCTAATTATACAAAGGTCAGGTGTGTGCTTTTTGTGTTTGTATCTTCTTGACGCTTTATTTTAAGCTAATAAAATCCACCCTTTATTGAAAAATGTGTATTCTTTCACATGTGTATGCTGCAGTGTTGGGTAGAACGTGGAGGCAAAGCATCTCGCTGGCAGGCGGCAGCGCTCAAGTGTGTGCCGATCATTATGGCGTTGAAGAGGTCATCCATGGATCCACCCATACCAGGCACTGGCTGAGCAATGCTAGACATACGAAGATATTCTAGGTAAGTTAACGGGCAGACTTATGTGGAGGATTACTATTGAACATAAGGGGAGCATGGGGCTGACCCTCCTGAAAATCAGAGGGGCAGGGATAATTAGCTAGAAGGATTTACGTAGAACTTTCGTAACTTCACGTAGGTGTAGAATTATTGGGCACTGGCTCACGTCCTCCTTGGTGCTCCTGCTGCATAGGTTTGCGTATACGAGCAGTTAGTGGAGCGAGAACTTGTTCGGCACCTTCATGCTCGACATCGCTAGGATTGCCTCCTCGCTGCCCCCGATGGCAGCAGCGCTTGGTTCGGCCAAATGTCGAAACTGCCGGCGCTCAACTCTGCCGCACTCACCTACCGTCGTGATGTCACAATACCCATAAGGGCCATACCACACACATCTATTACACGCGGTCGAGGGTCGCAACTAAAGTGGGACACACGCCGATGCGATGCCGTTCCAGATTAGCAGCTGGAACCTGTCGTGGCTGGTTAGTTGGTCACCACGTACCCCATGGGTGCCATGTGGCTGGAGACGGTGAAGACCATGCAGATATCCTCATCGCCGTCAAGTATGCCCATGTAGATGACCGCTGTTAGCACAGAGCAGCCGTAGAGCGACAAACCTCTGTCGAGGTATTGCATGGTATGTCAATATCTATGGCGAGGTCGCGAGGTAGTGATTAGAGATCGCCGTGTAGATGACGTCTCCGAGCCGAAGAGCGAGAAAGCACAATCGAGGTACAACACAACATCTATGGTGTCGAGGTAGGAATCGGAGATCACCGTGGCCGTGCCGGCACGGCCGAGCTGAAGAGCGAGAAACGTCCGTCAAGGTATCATACGGCATTGATGGTGAGGTAGGCATTGATGGAGTAGCACCACGATTGGGAGAGGTGGGGCGTCTCCTAGTCTTTAGGGCATCTCCAGCCATTGGCCCCCCCAGGATGCATAAAAATCACCTCTTGGGGGCGAGCCGGCGATACAATCGGCGCTAGGGGCGGTTTTGCGTCCAGTCGTAACCCCCAGCTCGTCCCCAGGCGCCGAAATTGGCCCACTTTGCAGCCCAATTTCGGCGAATAAAGGGCCCATATGGGCGATAATAGGCCCATATTCGGCATGGTTTCGCCGTGTCTCAGCGTTCAATTATCAACACAATTATTTTCTTATCACATATTTCATCACAGAAAAATCAAATACTTCAACAAAATAGTACAACAACAAATAGTTCAATACAAATTATATAGTTCAACAAATAAAAACTCGTATTTCATCACACGGCGTCCCCCTTGAGCCTCCATAGGTGCTCAATCAGATCTTTCTACAGTTGATGATGCACCTGTGGGTCTCGGATCTCCTGACGCATACTGAGATAGGCAGTCCAAGTTGCCGGTAGCTGGTGATCAACTTCGGCTAGAGGACCCTGCCTGTAGTATGGTTCAGTGTCAAACACTGGGTCTTCTTACTCGCTCTCGATGATCATGTTGTGCAAGATGACACAGCAAGTCATAATCTCCCACATTTGATCTTTGGACCAGGTCTGAGCGGGGTACCGAACAACAGCAAATCGAGATTGGAGCACACCAAATGCCCGCTCGACATCCTTCCTGCAAGCCTCCTGAAGCTTCGCAAACCAGGCGTTCTTGCCTCCTGCCACAGGGTTTGAGATCGTCTTCACAAATGTCGACCATCTCGGATAGATGCTGTCAGCTAGATGGTACCCCTTGTTGTATTGGTGCCCATTGATCTCGAAGTTCACCGGAGGAGAATGGCCCTCAACGAGCTTGGCAAAAACAGGAGAGCACTGCAGCACGTTGATGTCATTGTGAGTTCCTGGCATACCAAAGAAGGAGTGCCAAATCCAGAGGTCCTGTGTGGCTACCGCCTCAAGCACCACACTGCAACCGCCTTTGGCGCCTTTGTACATCCCCTGCCAACCAAATGGGCAATTCTTCCATTTCCAATGCATGTAGTCGATGCTTCCAAACATCCCAGGAAATCCTCTTGCTGCATTCTGGGCAAGGATCTGAGCAGTGTCTTCCGCATTGGGTGTTCTCAAGTATTGTGGCCCAAACACTGCCACCACTGCCCGACAGAACTTGTAGAAACACTCTATGCTGGTGGACTCGGCCATGCGCCCATAGTCATCGAGTGAATCACTGGGAGCTCCATATGCAAGCATCCTCATCGCTATCATGCACTTCTGGATGGAGGTGAATCCAAGAGCGCCAGTGAAATCCATCTTGCACTTGAAGTAGTTGTCGAACTCCCAGATGGAATTCACAATCCTGAGGAAGAGCTTTCGGCTCATCGAATAATGGCGCCGAAATGTTCTCTCGCCATGAAGTGGAGCATCGGCGAAGTAGTCGGAGTAGAGCATGCAGTAGCCTTGGAGACGATGCCGGTTCTTTGCTTTCACCCGCCCCGGCGCC
The DNA here is from genome assembly GCF_003073215.2 of Triticum urartu. Taxonomy (NCBI): domain Eukaryota; kingdom Viridiplantae; phylum Streptophyta; class Magnoliopsida; order Poales; family Poaceae; genus Triticum; species Triticum urartu. The sequence continues at coordinate 35,185 of NW_024111792.1, read as the reverse complement.
GAGCCACCTCGCCGCGGCTTTTCATTGCTCGCCAGCAGCTGGGCGAGGGCGGCGAGCACCATGAGATGCTCTTCTTCCTGGACGTCGGCCACGGCTTCCTCCTCCAGCAGCGCGACGAGCTCTTCCTCCTCATCCGAGTCCATCACCGAGACAGGCAAAACGCCGAACACCTTGCGCTCGGTGGGCGTGTACCCACCGTTAACCGTGCCTCCGCGGCCGGAAACGGCGGCCGAAAACGCCCAGCTGCTGTGGGAGGGGCTGCCGCGGCGAAGCGCTGCTATTTTCCGGCGGGGAATGGCTATCTAGCGGAGTAGGGCGGCGGCCGTCGCCGGGATATAGCTAGTGGTGGCCGATGGCGAGGGGGGTGCGAGGCGAGTCGGGGGAAGAAAACCTTGACTTTTCCCCTGTCGGTGTGGGCCAGGCGTGCTTTTCACTAGCGCCGGAGCCCCCAAATGCTCCCCAGCGCCGGGTTCGGCCTGTGACCGCCGGGCGGAAAAAAGGTCCGAACCGGCGATTTTCGGCGTCCTGGGGGCGCGACTGGGCCGTTTTTTCGGCGCCGGCGCTGAAAAATTGGCCTGGGGGGCCCTGTTTGGCATGAGTTTGTTTAGGAAACAATGCTTGGTCAAATAGCAATGTGGGAAACATGTGACCAAAAAGGACGTACGGGAGCCCTGCTCCAGTGCTCCCCCCTAACCTAATTTCGGTGGGGTACTTTTGTCCCCGCGAATTTGTTTTTTCCTGGCCCGCCGCAGCCCAGATCCAAGCCCTGTCTAACCCTGTATAACCCAGAACATATACGTATAGTATCCTGGTCCGAAAAAAAACATCACACGACCCCACGTCCACGTAAGACCTGCCGAATCCAATCATTCACGCGAGCAGCTCCATCAATCTCGCGAGCATTGACGCAGCTCCATAAGTCACGTAGTAGATCTCCAGCGGCGGCTATCTCGTCGCAGGCGATCTCGTCGGACAGCGGGCGCGACAACGTCGTGAATCTCCAACGAGCGCGCACAGGTACCGCATCCCGCGTCCCCGCTCTAGTCTCACTCGCGGCAACATCGAACGAACTGCCGCCGCTAGTGGTAGTGGTTAACCTAGCGGGGCGGGTAACCTAGCTACCCGGCGGCGCATGCGATCGTGGATCTTGTTCCGGTAGTGCTGCTCCTCGTGATCTGGGTTCACGTAGCGTCGGTTGCCGTCGGCTGTGCGCACCACCGGTATCGTTATTTGATGTGGCGGCTAACCTAGGTATCCGGCAGCAGAGGTAATCACAGATCAAGCTAGGTTTTGAGATCGTGCAGTTCCTCGCGATTGAGAGTGATCATGACAGGTGTCGTGGCCATCTTCCTTACTAAGTTGGGCAGATCTGAACGGCCTCGGTTGCGGTTGTTTACATAACATCCGTGATCGTGTGCTATGTGTTTTATATTTCATCATTGATAATGTTTGCACATGTGATGATACATAATATTGGTTGTAGGAAATGGCGGACGAGGAGTTAACTGATATCATGGTAGACATGGAGTTTGGAGAACTGATGAAAGACTGGATAGAAGATTGGTCAGATGATGAAAATTCAGATCGTGAAGATCGGTCAGAGAATGGGAACGAATGGGACGATCTTAATGTGAGTGGCATTGTCATGTTGTAATTTTTTGGTGGCATCCGACAACATTAAATCTTTGTGTTGAAAATTTATAGATCGATGAGCTTGATGATGATCAGGAAAACAACTCGGAGCTCTCGAATGAAGATTACATTAGTGAGGTACGTAAGTGAAAAAATTTGTTGGCATGCAAATTGAATTTCTTCTGGAATATTATATGATAAGTAATTATGTATTTGTGTTGTATTTTTCAGTTCATTTCCTAATGTCATAATGCGTACGACTATTACGGTGAATCCGACGCGGAGACAGGCCTTAACGACGAATCATTAGATGCACCTGGTTCTGGGGAGTCCGAGTCGTCAGTCATCATGAGTGAGGTATGTGTGTAATCAATGTTCTATGGAAGTAAGTAATGTTAAACCTTAGAAATCTATTTTCATGGCTGTGGTTTGATTGTGTAGGTGACACAAGATGATGGGGCAAAGAATGTCCAAGATACTGCCAGTGCAGATGATAAGAGGGATATGTTCATGCAGATAATGGAAATGACCTTTACGTCTCACGATGTTGCGTATGATTTCTACAACAGCTATGCTAGAGATAATGGTTTCAGCATTAGAAAGAATAAGGTCAGGTATAGCAAAATAGAGTCACCTCATATGCGTTATAGGCAGTTTGTTTGTTCAAGACAAGGGAAACGTGACAGCAAGTTGCTAACCAAGGAAGGACACAGCCGTAGGCTCAGAGCCGAGACACGCTGCTTTTGCGAAGCGCACCTGACCGTCAAGCTTAACCAAAAGCGTGGGGTTTGGTATGTTGAAAGTTTTGAGGACAAGCATAGCCATATGTTGGCAGGACCGGACGAGGTACCTTTTCTTTGGTCCCACAGAAAAATCAAAGAGTACCAGAAGCATGAGATAATGTCCATGGGAGCTGCAGGGATTAGAATTCACGACATGATGGATTGCTTCATCAGCAAACATGTATGGTACGGCGGTGTTGGTTTTACCAGGCGTGAAATATACAACCTTTGCGCCAAGGAGAAGAGGAAGCTGCTTTCAAAAGGTGATGCTGCCACAGCCATAGGCATCATGGCCAGTAGGAAACAGAGGGATCCTAGCTTTTTTCGAGTACAGGCTAGATAAGGAAGGACATTTGAATAGGATGTTCTGGTGCGACTCCCAGTCTCGTCATGACTATGAGGACTTCGGCGACGTGCTTGTATTTGACAGCACGTACAAGATGAACCGCTATGGTATGCCATTCATACCTTTTGTTGGTCTTAACAATCACCGGAAGACCACTGTTTTTGGTTGTGCCATAGTTTCGGACGAGACCGAGGAGACATACGTGTGGCTTCTGCAGACTTTTTTGAGGTCCATGTGTCAAAAGATGCCTAAGAGTGTTATCACAGACGCCGACGCTGCGATGATCAAGGCAATTCGCGAAGTCTTGCCAGACGTGTGGCACCGTATATGTACGTGGCACATAGAGAAAAATATGAAGATTCACCTCAGTCACAGGTCCTTGAAGGAGTTCCGAACTCTTCTGTACTACAGCACATCCACGACAACGTTTGAGGAGAGATGGCACGCATTTTCCAAAAGATGGCAGTCAGAAAAAACTGTAACATGGCTGAGGTGGATGTATAAGAAGAGGAGACTGTGGGCCGCGGCATATCTAACTGAGGGGTTTTGGCTTGGCATGAAAAGCAACCAGCGGAGTGAAAGCCTGAACTCATGCCTTCACCTCCACCTAGACGGTGAAATGACCCTGGTGGATATGATTTTGCACTGTGAGAACGTCGTTGTGCGTATCCGTGAAAACGAGGCGCGAGATGACTGCACGGCCTCACAGAGTTTACCGGTGCCAGTTACTAGCTCGAGGGAACTTGAGATAGCTGCTTCTCACGTCTTCACTCCAGCAAACTTCTATATGTTGCAAGATGATCTTAGAAAAATTGACGGCATGGAGATTGTAGAAATTAAGCTGGGAGACGGATCACAGCAGTACATCGTGGCCTAGAAGAATAACCGGAAGCGCCGTTTTTGGGTGGAGTATACACCAGTAAATTCCGCAGAAACTATAAGGTGCAGCTGCAGAAGAATGATTCTAAAGGGTCTACCTTGGAAGCACATATTCCATGTACTAAAGCACTTGAACATATCTGAAATACCAAAGTGTTTAGTTCTTATTCGGTTCACGAAAGAAGCAAGGTTGGGACTGCCCGCGAGGTGCACAAGCGATCTGTTGGGATTTGGTTGGACTGGGGCCGGGGAAAGAATGAAATATAGCCAGGTAAGTGTGTTGGCGTCTGAAGCTATGCATGCAGCATGCAAACACCCTGCTTTGTGGGATCAGTTACAGGAGAGTTTGAAGGTTGTGATAGCTAAGAGTCATGAGTATGATCTGCTACAGGAAAATTTGTTGAAGCAAACAAATGACATCAGTAAGTGTGCAGTTGAATATGTGGACGATGGTGAAGGCAACATGATTGAGGTTAAAGATCCTATGAAAGTGTCAAGCAAAGGTGCAACAAAGGCAGATGAGAGCCGCCCTGTCTCGAAAAATGGTAGACCACTCTCTTTTGATGAGTTGAAAACCCGGTGCGGCGCTTGCAAATTGGTAGGACACACTAGACGTAGCAAGAAATGCAAACAAAATCAGAAGTAAGTGTTTGTATGCATTGTGGATTATTAAAGTTTGTATCATTCATTAACTTAGCTTGTCTTCTATCAGGTGCAGAAAAGTGGAGAAGGAACAAGAGTAGAACACTTGCTTCAATTATTTACTGTGTTAATCGGCCGGCTCATACTTCGGCTAAGGTAGCTGTAGGCGCTTGTGTTTCTTTGGTTTGGAGGCTTTGGCCCCGTGATTGTATCCTTAGTGTATTAGCAGACGAGATCCCAGTCTTTGTTTAGATAAAGTAAGATGTTTCCCTGTAAACAAAAATCAAAAAAATTCTTTACTGTGTAATGACCGGGGCTGTGTAATGACCGGGGCGGGAGGTAGAAAGAATATTATTGTACATTTCCCCTGCCCACATCCTAAATGCCATTAAATAAGTAACTGTACCACTCTCCTCCCCACCACACACTCACCCACCTCCCACGGGCGCCGGTTCGAACTCCCCTCTTATCCCCACCTACAGTAGATCAAGAATACCCTCGCCGGCGACCGCTACAGCCGCCTCCATGGAGAGAAGCCTCGGCTGGCAGAGAGCGATGATGGACCTCGCCGACGATGACGAGGGGTGGCGCGCGCAGTTGACGGAGGTGTGCGGCTGGTTCCCAGCACAGAGATGATTTTTCGAGTAGATGATTTTTCATATAAAAACTTCTTCATCCGAGTTAGTATGCAAAAGTTATGCCCATTTTTACAAATTCTCGGGAGATTTTGCAAATGAAGTCGAAATTCATATTTGCAAATTTTCCCAACAACTAGACCACATATCACATGGGAAACTTATTTTCTTTTATTTTTTGACATTTTCATCATTTTATTTTATTTTTTTTAAACTGAAAAGGTGATCCACTGGGGGGTGCATTCGGTGGAAGTGGTGGCCAAGTTACTAATGGCGCACCGTGGCATGGTGCGCCATTACTAGTACAACTAGTAATTGTGTACCACTCCCACGGTGCGCCATTAGTAGTTTTGACAAAAATTTAAAAAATTTAAAAAAAAAATTTACTAATGGCGCACCGTGGATGTGGTGCGCCATTACTAGTTCAACTAGTAGTGGCGCACCACTCCCACGGTGCGCCATTAGTAGTTTTGAAAAAATTAAAAAAAATTACTAATGGCGCACCCGCGGATGTGGTGCGCCATTAGTATTTGGACACTAATGGCGTACCAACACATGGTGCGCCATTACTATATAGTAATGGCGCACCACATGTCTGGTGCGCCATTAGTGTCAATTCCATCTATAGCCCTTTTCCTAGTAGTGTTAGACCGAGAATACCCTCGCCGGCGACCGCTGCAGCCACCTCCATGGAGAGAAGCCTCGGCTGGCAGAGAGCGATGATGGACCTCGCCGACGATGACGAGGGGTGGCGCGCGCAGTTGACGGAGGTGTGCGGTTGGTTCCCCAGCACGGAGGTGTTGGTCAACCACGCACGTGACCTCGTCAAAGTCCTCACCGACGCCGAGAGGAAGCGTGCCTTCCCCTACGACTGCGGCGTCCCACCGGCTGTCCTGCTCGTGTGGGCAATGCGAGAGGCCACGCTGAGCGACTCCACTGTTCAGCGCACAAGGTGGTGGATGTACCGCTCCGCCACCATGACGTTGCGGCCAGATTTAGCACGCGTCGCATCGAGGGCAGACCACGTCGACGTCGAGCTCGCTGTCCCTGCGCCCGTCAGCCCGGACTACCAGGTCCGCCATGTGTCGAAGCCAGTGCTGCCGTTGGACCATGAGGAGGGCGAGGAGGACGTTGTGCAGATGGTAGCGCCGGTCGCCGTCGAGGGTGGCAAGACAATGCCCATCGACGTCGAGCTCCTTCCCCTCCTCCCTAACATAGTGAAGGTGGAAGAAGAGGAGGTGGCTCAGGATCAGGTGGCGCAGCTGTCCAACAGAACGGTGGTCAAGAAGAAGGCTTCTCCGTGTGTGGTGCGCCGCTCACGCCGCCTCAAATTTCTGAAGAAGTGAAGATGGGCACAGTTGCTGAAGGAGGAGGAAGCTGCTGATTGTCTTAAGTTAGGTATGTTGTTATATGTTTCAGCATATAAGTTAACATTATTTTGGTTTTGATGTTGGTTAGGTATGCTTTTATATGTAAGCATATAAGTTATGCAATCGGTACGGTTTGATCGGGTTCTTTGTGGCTGAAGAACTGAATATCTACTGCTCACCCTAAGTGCCAAGTTCAGTTAAATTTCTGAGTATTGAATATGTATTGTTGCTTTGCTTCAGTGTTGCATGGAAGCTGCTAGATGTTGCTTCTATGTTGCAACAAGACAATGAACTAGTCTGCTACATAAATCAGTAGTGTTGCTAGGTGATGTGCCCATGTGCATCACATACCAAATATAGAACATGCCAAAAGTGCATTGTCTGTTAAATAAAGGACATGCCAAAAGTGCATTGTCTGCCAAATATAGAACATGCCAAAAGTGCACTGTCTACCAATCATGACGGCCCCATGTTATTTATGCTGCAATCTCTGTTACACTTTGCCCGTAAACTGAATAGCAAATAATTTAGCATCATTTCATCATGTCAATTACAATGATGTCAATAACTTTATGAACAATCTACTTGCTAACTATGACAGCAATCATAATGGCAAGCAGGCCAAGATACAGAAGACCTCCAAATCCTATCCCTATAGAGCAATATCGCCTTGTGCATCTTAACCATTGCCCTCTTTTCTTTCTCATTCCTTTTAATTTCAGCTTCATATTCTGTAATCTTAGTCTCCAGTTTCTTGTTCTTCATGGCAAGATACTTAATGACTGACTTTGCTTTGCTATCCCACTCCCCATCAACCCATTCAACATACTCAAAAGTGATATCATCCTAAATAAATCATGAGCAATTCAAGTCATTTTATAACTGAACTTGTCGCTGCAAGCGTTAAACACCGAACATTTTTGCAGCTTGACCGCAATAGCAGTACTAGTTTGAAGATCATGCTCAGTAGACTAACCTCAAACACGCATCCCCCGAGTGCGCTGCCAAAATTGTCTGCATCTATGCAGACACGGCCACTAGGAGTTTCCTGATGACAACATAGATGGAGTTTGTCATGGCCATAGGTGATGAATTATGGGCGATAATGCTGGGATGTAAAGAACAACGGTAAAGAACTTACCTTTTTGCCACCAAAGTGTAGGACTGAAGAAACCCTAGCCGTGGGTTCTCCCGGCCCGCCGCCGCCCACGAAACCCCCGTCCCCTGTTCCACTAGATCCACCGCCGATGCCTCCTGTGCCACTGAATCCGGCCCACCTGCTTGCAGGGCCCAGGGTTCGACCTAACTTGCGGTCGCCACCGCTCTTCTCGCCGCAGCCGCCGCCCGACGCCCAGCTCGCTGTCATGCTTTCGCCGTCGAGATTTGGAGGCGCAAATAGAGAGGGAGGGCTAGGGATTTGGAAAGGGAAACGATAAAAGGGGAAAGATCGATGTGAACCTAGCAAAATGGGCTGGTGTAGCGCTGCCGGGAAGATAGCCCACCTGTGGGGCCCCTCACGTGGTTAGATGGGTCGTGCCTGACATTATGCTGAGTATAGAAAAAGTTAATTATACATATAATAAAAAAACGATGGGTTTGTAAAACAAACTAGAAAAACATGATGCCTAATAACACGCGATAGAGCCAACGAGCTGACATGACTAATTTTGATGAGTGTAATATTACATTTTGGCTCGATATATTTACTTATCTACCATGACTACTTTTCATAATAATGTGATGAGGGGAAATTACTAGGAGATTATGCAAGATGATAACATGCAGATAGCTAAGGCAGAATGCTAAGCATGGTAGAGTTTAAAAAAAAGTTAAGATTGTGAAAATTTTAATATGAAACTTACGAGAGCAGTTGAAGAGAAAAATAGACTATTATAAAAAAATTGGATAAGGAGGAAAAATATTAAGCAAGAACACTTGATAAGTGAAGCCGTGAAAAATACAGTTATAAAAAATTGGAGAATGAGAAAAATATTAAGCAAGAACAATTGATAAGTGAAGCCAAAACTTTATTGGTACGACCAAATTGTCTTCTCCGAGCGAATTTTATGACCGAATTGTCTTGTACAAGCGAATTGTCTGACTGACACATACACATGCATGTGCCCTGTTTATTACATAAAAATTATAGAACCCCTAAGATAATCATGCCGTCGAAACCTTCGACTGGACTAAATCCAAACCACTAAAACTTCAATCTTGCATGCCGCATGAATTCTTCAGGCGCCTTTTCCTTGCGATTTTGCGAATTTTGTTCTTCACACACTCCATCGAGTTTGAAGGTGACATAATCAACTCTACGACGAAACGTCTTCTCCTTGCGTCAACGGTAGCCTGCAAAAAATGACATGAAGGTTACATGAACCGAAGTTGCTACACCACCATAGTAGCTAGTCTACAAACGAGAATAATAGCATACCTGTGTAAATTGGTGGGTGATTCGGTCCCCGTCCCAATGTTCTAGACATTCTGTGACAAAAAGGCCACAAGAGTTCCTGGTACATATGCAAACATTAGCGGTGGGCAATACAAACATGTGTGTTGTTGTTTGATTGTGCATGATGTCCTATTAACTCACCCATCCTCTTGCTGGGGTATGTCATACTCCTTGATAGGCCACTTACTTATGTCCGGATATTTCCCTGGTGTAATAAGATTTGCCAGACGCATATTGTTTGCTATAGCCATTCGCTATAAAGAGGATAGTGTTAAAGAACAATCATAAACAATATGTAAGAGCAATGGTACAAATGTTGGTTACATTACCAGTGCTTTAACAGTCCTTTCGGTCAGGTCCAGAGGATAGAGCGAATCGAGAGCTTGGGATTCTTTCTTGATCATGTGCATGACCATGGTCATCCAGTGGCTATTGTTGATATTCAACGCGATATACGTCTACAGTGCAAAAAACCATTACGGATCAAAAGAAATACTTGATGAACTATCATGTAATGATGAATCACAAACATTACGTACCTTATCACGCACAGTATACTCTTTCGTGATTCTATTAACTGCTCCAGCTTTGGTCAGAGCACTATCCATGTTGCAGCTCGATGGCAATGGATCGTCATGTGCGATAGCACGATCTACAAGGAATTTGGACCTCCACGCTGGACAGAGGTAACGATCATGACCAACACACAGCTCCAAATGTCCCATATAAGCATCAATAACCTGCATAGAATATCAGCGCATTACATGTTGAAAGTTGAGACATAGATTATTGAGCATTTTAAAAACAGGACATGCAAGTAGTACTTACATCGTCCGACAACCATCTATGAGCTAGTACCGGTAGAATCCTTTCGGAAGTCAGAGTTATGCCACGCCCTTCACTGTAGTAAATTTTTTCTTCTTGTTCTTCTCAGTGCTAGCAGCTAGCTCGACAAATGAAATAGCTGCATCAATTATTTCCGGCGTCAACTTATCTGCCACAACCTCCGGCACATTATTATTCGAAAATAAAGCTGCATGAAATAATATGAACGTCAACAATGGTGATCATATGCATTGGTAGTAAATAAAAAAATTAAGAATGTTAGTTACGATACCTCTAGTAATAGTACTAGTACCAGAGGTTCTCTGACCACGGCTGGTACGCCTGCCGGCCTTGTCAAGTGCGTAGGGGGATTCAAATTTCTTGGGAACAGTCCCAGACATAACCTCCTCATCCTTATCGATTGTTACACCTTTTTTTCCATTCGCCTTAGCGATGAACTTGCTGACAGAAGATGGACAAATGTCTATGTCCGATGAAGGTGCTAGAGTAGAAGTACCAACCACCCAAGGGTTTTCTGGTGTACCCCCACATACATCATTACGCTTAACAGGTGAAGCTTCCTTGTGTCCATTCATCTTCGGTGGGGTTTTCTGTTTGGCAAACTAAATCGTGTGAACATTTTTGGACATAACAAAATTAAACGAGAAAATTATAGACAGAAAGATAAATACATAGTACCTCAGGAACGGTTTTATGGTCGGGAAGCACTATATCAGGCTGCGTCATGTCAATGATCGGATGTCCATCACTGTCCATGTCTTCCTTGTACACGAATTCCTTCTTTTCATATGGACCATTCTCGAACGAATCCACTTCGTCCGGATCATTCTCCACGGATGGCACGGCAGCAGCCGGCTTGTACATGACACCTGCTTTGTTCAACTTCTCCAACAACCTCTGCAATAGAAATATAAACTTAGTAATGGTAGCATGGTTTAAAACAGCAAACATATTGTAAACTATAAAGTTTGGGTGTGATACCTTAGCAACTTGATCAGGGATTTGCCTCATCTGGGTGTGTATGAAGTCCATGCACCGCTTCATTAGAAGCTCCATCAAATCTTCTGACAATGCGGCTGTCGTCGACTTCTTTGCGTTTCCAGTTGCAGGCTTGGTTTTTGGCTTCATGGTAGGCGCATTATTTGGGATGTTGGGCTTCTGAGCCCTATACTCCTGGGTGATATTATTTTCGATCTGCATGCGATATTGAAGTACATGTGATGAATAACAAATAAATAGTATTAAGTTACAAAACATTTAAGAAAGACGAAACACAATGACTTACTCTTACGTTACCACGGCCGCGCCCATTATCATAGTCGAACCTATCTCTCCTAGTGGCTGCACCTTCTGTCCAATTCCTCATAAGAGGTTGTATGGACAAGTTGGGATTATAGGCGTATTCGCCTTCGACTGGTTGCACCTTCTCCCAGTACAAGTACTACAAAAAAATATAAGGATTTAGAGTTAGTAATACATCACATAAAATTGCAATGATATGATAATTGACATTATGCAACAGGTCTCATATGTGTACCTGCAAGAGAGCCAAATTGCCTTTCGGCCATTGGCGGAGGTGTTAGCCTTTCTTCACTATGTGAAGGCAATCAAGGAGAACACGCATGGTGAAGGCATTCCAGTTAATTTTTGAAATACGTTTCACATCTTCGACCAAAGCATAGTACTGCTTTGCCACAATCTTGCTCGACATGGGAGTAATAATTGTTCCTAACAGGACAAGCACTACTTTGCGAAGGAAATCGTCGTCGGTGGCTTTACTTTTAATTATGTCCTCAATGAGATTATCTATCACTATGTTTTCTGATGTCTTACTGAGAAATTGTGGCAACACCCGCTCCTTCATGTCCTCGGCTTCTTCAGTCAGAATGTCCGAAGCGGACAGTCCTTGGTTCTCGAGGTTAAAGATGCACTCGACGTCGACCGCACCGAGAGTCACCTCCCCAACCTGCTCTTGTATAATGAACCTGCCCGTGCTGGCCTGAAAATTCTCAATCATATACCTAATCAGCAGGGTACGCATCTTAATAGATGGTATCTGCAGCATGCTACGTAATGATGTATCAGCCACTCTAGCGCGTTGACCGCTCGATAGATCTGCAACAAGCTTGCACCATTTCTCAACTGCGCATACTATTTCTCCATTCATCTCATCCATCCTGTTGAAAAAAAATATATAACTTCGTGACATTAGCTAACACTAAAGCAAAAATACCAATAGGCATGCAAAAATATAACTTCGTGACATTAGCTAACTTTCTGGCGGTAGCTAACACTAATGTAAAAATAACACTAATGGAAATACAAAACTATCACCATGTATACTGCAACATGCAACCAAGTGTGTGCTGACATGAGGCAATAAAAAAAATAACTACAATTGGTAATTGAATTTACTTGCATCTGATCAAGTTCTTTGAGTATCATATAAATTATATAATCAATAAATTTAATATGGTAAACTGTTACTAATTCGTCTGGTTGTCTCACTAACAGGGTGACAAATTGTTCAGTTGTAAATAAACTAGAGTCTATAGCAATGGTACCTATTTGAGGTTCATCAACATTTAATGTTAATAACTCTTTAATGTTCTATGTGCACAACAATATAATTGGATCGTGTGACAAAAATATAATTGGATCTTGTGACAAAAAATGTATTGCATCATGCTTCTCGAGAAACATCTTATTCTACCATGCTATGAAAGAACCAAAGAATGTTTTCATCTACGCCATCTGGTTAGAACGCATCTAGTCGAGTTCATACTAGTTGAAAATATGTGGTAAACCTAAGTCCATCAAAGCAACGAGATAGAGGAAGTAGCTTGCTATGAAGGCGCGAGAGAAGGAGGACAATTTACTTGATCGGTCAACAAAGATGAAAGAAGTCGGTGGTGCGTTCTCGACGTAGTTCCTCGAGGTCGGCCTGCACGTGCGGACGACCTTGATCTTCTCGGGGTTTTTGTGGCGTGTGGGATGCGGCGGACGGAACTGACGACGCCTCGCCGGCAGGAGTCGATCTAGTCGACCACATGTGCGAGGAGGAGGAGATTATATATGAGGTCGACGCCTAGGTCGTCGTAACTTCCCTGTGGCCAATCTCGCGATCTATATTTTCCTCCGTTGAAGCGAGGCTGAACGTGCTCGTCAATCGTAGGATTAGGAACATATGGATTTGCACGATCCCAGAATTGTGTAATAGAACGGCAACTACTCCCGTGATCGACGTGCGTGTGATCGACGTGCATGGAAAGCGCAGCGTTGTGGGCTCCACAATATGGATCCAACAATTATTTGCGGTCTAGGCCGGCCCACCTACCTTTATTGTTTCTTCCCTCAAAATAAATATCATTGGTTCATCCCTAAAAAAAACTCTTTGTGACACGTATTAGTTATTGTATACTTGTATATGTTCAACAATATTTATAGTATCTCTATCATTTCTACAATATTATACATGCATCGAGTGTCGGAAATGAACGATACTTGTCATGCATGCATGCCATGGTCATCGTAGGTTACGGATTAAGTTTGGGATCATTTCGTGAGATCGTAGGTTACGCATAAACCATTTTCAGGCCTGCCCTCCGGCAGACCCAAATGGTCCTGCTTGTACATGTTGCATGTGGAAGCATGCATGAGATGACCCCAACTTTTGGGAGATTGTGGGCTTGGCCAATGTGGTCCCCCAGGCAAGGTGTGCATGAATTCGGACACAAAACGCACGTTGCGTCACGTGGGGGCAGTGTTGTAGGGTTTTGTCGCCAGAAAACCCTAGAAATTGCATCGAGTGTCGCAAATGAACGATACGTGTCACGATGCAAGCCATGGTCATCGTAGGGTATGCATGAAGTTTGGGATCATTTTGTGGGACCGTCAAGGAAAACAAATTTCAGACCTGACCTCCGGCAGACCCGAATGGTCCTGCTTGTACATGGTGCATGTGGAAGCATGCATGAGATGACCCCAACTTTTGGGAGCTTGTGGGCTTGGCCAATGTGGTCCCCCAGGCAAGGTGTGCACGAATTCGGACACAAAACGCACGTTGCGTAACGTGGGGGTAGTGTTGTAGGGTTTTGTCGCCGGAAAACCCTAGAAAATGCATCGAGTGTCGCAAATGAACGATACTTGTCACGCATGCATGCCATGGTCATCGTAGGGTATGCATGAAGTTTGGGACCATATGGTGGGACCGTCAAGGAAAACCAATTTCAGACCTGATCTCCGGCAGACCCGAATGGTCCTCTTGTACATAGTGCATGTGGGGGCATGCATGAGATGACCCCAACTTTTGGGAGCATGTGAGCATGGCCAATGTGCCCCCCCCCCAGGCAAGGTGTGCACGAGTTCGGACACAAAAACACGCGTTGCGTCACGTGGGGGCAGTGTTGTAGGGTTTTGTCGCCGGAAAAACCCTAGAAAATGCATCGAGTTTTGGAAAATGAACGATACTCGTCATGCATGCTTGCCATGGTCATCCTAGGGTGTGCATACAGTTTGGTCTGAATTGGTGAGACCGAGAAGATAAACCTGCTCCTAGTACATGGTGCATGTGGAGTATGCATGCGACTGTCCCAACTACATTTGATTTAATAATATTTCAAATAAAACAGAAAATAAAATTTATAATTTGGAATGAAGAATTGAAATAATGAAGAAGTGCAATAGAACATAACATTGCCCTCTTATATTTGTTTACTTTTTTAATGCCCTCTAATTTTTTTGAATTTTTTATTTATAAAGCTAGGTTTCCAAGATGGCTAGGATGGACCATGCTTTTCCTTTTGTTTATTTTTTTCCTTTTCCTTCACTTTACATAAAAATTACCTGAGCACTCCAAAAATAACATAAAAATTACAAGACCCCTCAAATAATGACATACCAAAAATTCAAAAGATATTTTTATCAAACACATCTTTTTGAATATTTATATTTTCTTTTCTTATAAATAAGTGACATTTTCAAAATTCTAATAAGTAGGGTAATATAACTTTATTACAAAATAAAGTAGATCTTATTTCAAATTCCTTTTTTTGCACACATTATTTTTAACTAGTATTACATTACTCTTCTAAATTTACATTTAATTCCTTCACACTTTGACGATGGAATGTTTGCTCTCTAATTGCAACATAGGTTCAAATGATGGAACATTTGATCTTTTTGCTTATTCAAATTATGCGTTGATGGAATGTGTGAGGATGAACAATTATTAGTAACTTTACTAAACCCCATGTACTATAATTCATGATAGCCATTTTGGAACATTGCCACATTCAATATTTGGTATAATTGGCACATGGCACAGCATGTTGCACTTGCCCACAGCATAGACAAGTGTTGCAGCATGTCTCAAGCAACACTGAAGCGCCATTTGTGATCATTGCACCATCGAAACAACAACTAAACATGAAGGAAGCATTCACCACCAATAAAGTTAAGACCACACATATATAGATAGCATTCTAGGTTACCACCATAGGTAGCAGGCAGTTCACAACAGATCCAGTTCAAACACACAATACATTACATTAATATAGCAAGTTTTCAAGCAGTTCAGACCCAGATGCAGCTTTCCAAAAGTAAAACATCATCAAATATACGGATGATGAGTACGGCTTCCAGCTTCCGATGATCAGCATGATGTACGACTAGAGGTCGGGGTTTCTCAGGACCTTCAGGAGGGCAGAATACTGACCAATGATCTTGTAGTCATGACTGGAGATCGATGTAGCCCGGCAATGTTCCATCAGATGCTCCAATAACCCAGACCTGGGCTTGGGCTTGCTGCCGTAGGGGCATCGGTACTTTTTATTCCTCCAGTTGTAGTACTTAGCAGGTCCTTGGACCCTGATCTTCAACACCTCCTTCTCTTTAAGGGACTCGACGTTCCCCTCGACCACATCATCTCCAGATTCATACTGCACACATTAATGACTGACATTAATACATTATGCATTCAAAAACTATAAACACATAATACTAACTCAATGCACAAATAACATTTCAACTAGGCCTTACCTCGTAGGGCTCATCTTCATCAGACTCATATGGGTAGAACCAAGTCTTGTCCCACTTCCTCTTGTTGCCTAGAAGATCCTCCTCCTCCTGCTATATTGTCAAACAAGCACATCAATTACAATGAATTGAATTGTAGTTCATAGAATGTCATTACAAACAAAATTGTGAATGTGAACCACATTGGTATGTTGCAAGTGACCAAATGATTTCCTTATAAATACAGAATCTAAGCAATCAATCAACAAATAAATGATGTCCTTCATAAATGCTAATGAAAATGCAAGCTGGATTCTTGACATTCCCTGGATTAACCCAACACTTTTCTTTTGAGGGAATTCCCCCCCCCCCCACACACACACTACTTAATGGAAACATATAGTATATTTTGTTGCTAGGATCCCACATTGGAATGTTTGCTTCACACTTTAAATATAGTATATACTAATTACAGAAGCGAACTATAAATTTTAATATGCACAAATTACTGTTTTTGGGATAATGCAGCGAAGCTCCTACACATATTAACATAATGCAGTAGTTAATTAGGTACAACTTCAACTATAAATGCATACATCTCCAACAAACATCTAAAATTTCATTACTTACCTAAACAACAACAAATTATACTATAGATGAATCTTGTATCATCTAAATCAATTCATTGGCACATCTTAATTAATGCATTCCAAATCAAATATGTTTCCATCCAGTATCATTGAACCACAGATCAAATCAAATAATCATAAATGTCAGCAGCATTGAACTACAGATCTAATAATCATATGACATCTATCTGACCTTAAATTCCCCCTTAAATAAGGTATTCATCCTCATACTAATTAAATTCTAACAAGCAAAAATCCAACTACTAATCTAATAAGCATCTGAAAAAACCCCAAGATGCTTTTATCTCTGAAGCAACGGCATTGCAGAGGATGTTCAATGCTGTCAATATCTCTGAAGCAACGACAAAATTCCACTACTAACCCAAAGTAAATAAGCATAGACTGCCCCTTCCCCTCGACCACGCTTCCCCTCTTCTTCAGAAGCCCCAATCCAGCACAAAAAAATCCAGCCCTTGAGAAGCTCTTTTTGATTAACATGACAACACCCAGTACATGAGCACATCCTTCACTATATTTACAACCAAACTAATGCACCATCTAATCACCTCACGTAGACAATTTCCAAAAACACAAGGCCATGCACAACTCATCCGAGAAGATAAACCTGCTCCTAGTACATGGTGCATGTGGAGGTATGCATGCGACTGTCCCAACTACATTTTATTTAATAATATTTCAAATATCAAACAGAAAATAAAATTTATAATTTGGAATGAAGAATTGAAATAATGAAGAAGTGCAATAGAACATAACATATTATCTTATATTTTTAAAATATTTCGAATATAAAGAAGAGAACTAATATTAGAACGAAGAAGTGAAATAAAACAAAACATTTTATCTTACAAACTAAAAATATTTCAAAAATAATAAAGATAAGAAATATTAGAATTAACAATTAAAATAAAACACACCATTTTAGTTTATATTTCGTAAATATTATCAATATACAAAAGAGAACGAACAGATGAAATAAAACACAACAGAATTTGGCATATTTTTTAAATTTTAGTAAACACTTTTAGAAATAATATAGAAAAAAGAGATTTGATTTTAAATATTAGAAATATAAACAAGAAAATATAAAACATATCAGCGCGCGGGTAAGGCTGCCCTGGGCCAGCCCGCCCGAATTGGGCCCAAGGCGGAGCCGCGCAGGGCACATCGCAGCGCACAGCCGTTGGGTGGTGGGAGTTTAGTCCCACCTCGCTAAGCGAGGGAGCGCCGCACCGGTTTATATACCCGGCTGCGACTCCCCTCACAAGCTCCTATCAACTGCAGGTAGTACATTGCCTAACTCTCGTCCCCTCTGCCCCGTGGGGCCTACTAGCAGCAGCGATATTCTGCACCACGGGCCTGCATCCTGGCCCATGCACCGCAGGGTTCCTAGTCGTATGCAGGCCGTGGAGTATGAATTCTCCTGCTCTGGTAGGTGGGCACTTTTTTTGGCATATTGCCATGTGTATTGATCTTCAAAGCACACACTAAATTATACACATGCTCACTTGCATTCAATACACAATTTTTTTGTGCATACATGACAAGTTAATGTTTTGACCTTCAAGTCATCTAATAAATTTTACACATGCTCATTTACATGTAATACACATGGATATTAATTGGATTTCAACAAAAATGAGGCCGTGGTGTATGAATTCTACTACCACATGCATGCCATGGTCATGGTACGGTGTGCAAAAAGTTTGGGATCTTTTGGTGGGACCGTCAAGGAAAACCTCTTCCAAACTTGCCCTCCGGCAGACCCGAATGGTCCGGCTTGTACATGGTGCATGTAGGGGCATGCATGAGATGACCCCAACTTTTGGGAGAATGTGATCATGGCCAATGTGCCCCCCCAGGTAAGGTGTGCACGAGTTCGGACACAAAACACACGTTGTGTCACGCCGCGGTAGTGTTCTAGGGTTTTATCACCGCAAAACGCCTACAAGATGCATAGAGTGTCGGAAATGAACGGTAGTTGCCAGGCATGCTTGCTATGGTCATCGTAGGGTGTGCATAAAAGTTTGGTATCAATTGCTGAGACCGAGAAGAAGAACCTGCTTGTAGTACATGGTGCAAGTGGAGGCATACATGCGATTGTCCCAACTATATTTGATTTAATAATATTTCAAGTATGAAACAGAAAATAAAATTTATAACTAGGAAAGATAACCATGAAAAGTGAAATATGAGAGAACATTATATCATACATTATTTAAATTTATAACTGTCAGAACAAAGAAAAGAGGAGAATATAGAAAACAGAAGAAAAAATTTGAGTGAATAAGTGCAATAAAAGACAACATATTATCTTACATTTTGGAAATATTTCAAATATAAAGAAGAGAACAAATATTAGAATGAAGAAGTGAAATAAAACAAAACATTTTATCTTACAAACTAAAAATATTTAAAAAATAATAAAGATAAGAAATATTGGAATGAAGAATTGAATTAAAACACAACATTTTAGTTCATATTTCGTAAATATTATCAATATACAAAAGAGTACGAACAAATGAAATAAAACACAACAGAATTTGGCATATTTTTTTAAATTTTAGTAAACACTGTTAGAAATAATATAGAAAAAAAGAGACTTGATTTTAAATATTAGAAATATAAATAAGAAAAGAAAAAAAGAAAATATAAAACGTATCAGCGAGCGGAGTAAGGCTGCCCTGGGCCAGCCTGCCCGAATTGGGCCCAAGGCGGAGCCGCGCAGGGCACATCGCAGCGCATAGCCATTGGGTGGTGGGAGTTTAGTCCCACCTCGCCAAGCGATAGAGCGCCGCACCGGTTTATATACCCTGCTGCGACTCCCCTCCTAAGCTCCTATCTATTGTAGGCAGTACATTGCCTAACTCTTGTCCCCTTTGCCCCGTGGGGCCAACTAGCAGCAGAGATATTCTGCACCACGGGCCTGCATCCTGGCCCATGCACCGCAGGGTTCCTAGTCATATGCAGGCCGTGGAGTATGAATTCTCCTGCTCTGGTAGGTGGGCACTTTTTTGGCATATTGCCATTGTGTATTGATTTGATCTTGAAATCACACACTAAATTATACACATGCTCACTTGCGTTCAATACACATATTTTTTTTGCATATATGACAAGTTAATGTTTTGACCTTCAAGTCATCTAATAAATTTTTTTGAATTTGTTTGAATTTTTTATTAATTTATAATGCCTTCTAGACTGACTGGTCAAAACATCGGTCTATACCTCAAGGGGGCATTGTAAAATATTCTTTTTCAAAATTTTCTTTCATAGCCATGATTGGCACATGTGGGTCACCATGTTCAAGAAAGTTTGTGTGATTTGGAGGTGGTGGGAAAAATCACATTTTTTCAAAAACTGGCTTAAGTTAAGACCAAATGGCCCCTCCGGAATGCGGTCATTTTTTCGACCACCTCCAAATGACCTCAACTTTGGCACACATGATCTATTGCACAAACAAAGGTGGGTTTCCAAGGTTTTATATTTTTTTGATTTTTTATTAATTTATAATGCCCTCTAGACTGACTGGTCAAAACATCGGTCTATACCTTAGGGGGGCATTGTAAAATATATTTTTTCCAAATTTTCTTTCATAGCCATGATTGGCACATGTGGGTCACCATGTTCAAGAAAGTTTGTGTGATTTGGAGGTGGTGAGAAAAATCACATTTTTTCAAAAACTGCCTTAAGTTAGACCAAATGGCCCCTCCGGAATGCGGTCATTTTTTCGACCACCTTCAAATGACCTCAACTTTGGCACACATGATCTATTGCACAAACAAAGGTGGGTTTCCATGGTTTTATTTTATTTTTTTGAATTTTTTATTAATTTATAATGCCCTCTAGACTGACTGGTCAAAACATCGGTCTATACCTCAGGGGGGAATTGTAAAATATTCTTTTTCCAAATTTTCTTTCATAGACATGATTGGCACATGTGGGTCACCATGTTCAAGAAAGTTTGTGTGGTTTGGAGTTGGTGAGAAAAATCACATTTTTTCAAAAACTGGCTTTAGTTAGACCAAATGGCCCCTCCGGAATAAGGTCATTTTTTCGACCACCTCCAAATGACCTCAACTTTGGCACAGAGGATCCATTACACAAACAAAGGTGGGTTTCAAAGGTTTTATATTTTTTTGAATTTTTTATTAATTTATAATGCCCTCTAGACTGACTGGTCAAAACATCGGTCTAGGTCAAAACATCGGTCTATACCTCAGGGGGGCATTGTAAAATATTCTTTTTCCAAATTTTCTTTCATAGCCATGATTCACACAGGTGGGTCACCATGTTCAAGAAAGTTTGTGTGATTTGGAGGTGGTGGGGAAAATCACATTTTTTCAAAAACTGGCTTAAGTTAAAAGACCAAATGGCCCCTCCGGAATGCGGTCATTTTTTCAACCACCTCCAAATGACCTCAACTTTGGCACACATGATCTATTACACAAACAAAGGTGGGTTTCAATGGTTTTATATTTTTTTGAATTTTTTATTAATTTATAATGCCCTCTAGACTGACTGGTCAAAACATCGGTCTATACCTCAGGGGGGCATTGTAGAATATTCTTTTTCCAAATTTTCTTTCATATCCATGATTGGAACTGGTGGGTCACCATGTTCAAGAAAGTTTGTGTGATTTGGGGGTGGTGGGGAAAATCACATTTTTTCAAAAACTGGCTTAAGTTAAGACCAAATGGCCCCTCCGGAATGCGGTCATTTTTTCAACCACCTCCAAATGACCTCAACTTTGGCACACATGATCTATTACACAAACAAAGGTGGGTTTCAATGGTTTTATATTTTTTTTGAATTTTTTATTAATTTATAATGCCCTCTAGACTGACTGGTCAAAACATCGGTCTATACCTCAGGGGGGCATTGTAAAATATTCTTTTTCCAAACTTTCTTTCATAGCCATGATTGGCACAGGTGGGTCACCATGTTCAAGAAAGTTTGTGTGATTTGGAGGTGGTGGGGAAAATCACATTTTTTTTCAAAAACTGGCTTAACCAAATGGCCCCTCGGGAATGCAGTCATTTTTTGAACCACCTCCAAATGACCTCAACTTTGGCACACATGATCTATTGCACAAACAAAGATGGATTTCCAAGGTTTTATATTTTTTTGAATTTTTTATTAATTTATAAAGCCCTCTAGACTGACTGGTCAAAACATCGGTCTGTACCTCAGGGGGGCATTGTAAAATATTCTTTTTCAAAATTTTCTTTCATAACCATGATTGGCACATGTGGGTCACCATGTTCAAGAAAGTTTGTGTGATTTCGAGGTGGTGGGAAAAATCACTTTTTTTCAAAAACTGGCTTAAGTGACCAAATGGCCCCTCCGGAATGCGGTCATTTTTTCGACCACCTCCAAATGACCTCAACTTTGGAACACATGATCTATTGCACAAACAAAGGTGGGTTTCCACGGTTTTATATTTTTTTGAATTTTTTATTAATTTATAATGCCCTCTAGACTGACTGGTCAAAACATCGGTCTATACCTCAGGGGGGCATTGCAAAATATTCTTTCTATATTTTTGAATTTTTTTGAATTTATAATGCCCTCTTATATTTGTTTACTTTTTTAATGCCCTCTAATTTTTTGAATTTTTTATTTATAAAGCTAGGTTTCCAAGATGGCTAGGATGGACCATGCTTTTCCTTTTGTTTATTTTTTTCCTTTTCCTTCACTTTACATAAAAATTACCTGAGCACTCCAAAAATAACATAAAAATTACATGACCCCTCAAATAATGACATACCAAAAATTCAAAAGATATTTTTATCAAACACATCTTTTTGAATATTTATATTTTCTTTTCTTATAAATAAGTGACATTTTCAAAATTCTAATAAGTAGGGTAATATAACTTTTATTACAAAATAAAGTAGATCTTATTTCAAATTCCTTTTTTTGCACACATTATTTTTAACTAGTATTACATTACTCTTCTAAATTTACATTTAATTCCTTCACACTTTGATGATGGAATATTTGCTCTCTAATTGCAACATAGGTTCAAATGATGGAACATTTGATCTTTTTGCTTATTCAAATTATGCGTTGATGGAATGTGTGAGGATGAACAATTATCAGTAACTTTACTAAACCCCATGTACTATAATTCATGACAGCCATTTTGGAACATTGCCACATTCAATATTTGGTATAATTGGCACATGGGCACAGCATGTTGCACTTGCCCACAGCATAGACAAGTGTTGCAGCATGTCTCAAGCAACACTGAAGCGCCATTTGTGATCATTGCACCATCGAAACAACAACTAAACATGAAAGCATTCACCACCAATAAAGTTAAGGCCACACATATATAGATAGCATTCTAGGTTACCACCATAGGTAGCAGGCAGTTCACAACAGATCCAGTTCAAACACACAATACATTACATTAATATAGCAAGTTTTCAAGCAGTTCAGACCCAGATGCAGCTTTCCAAAAGTAAAACATCATCAAATATACTGATGATGAGTACGGCTTCCAGCTTCCGATGATCAGCATGATGTACGACTAGAGGTCAGGGTTTCTCAGGACCTTCAGGAGGGCAGAATACTGACCAATGATCTTGTAGTCATGACTAGAGATCGATGTAGCCCGGCAATGTTCCATCAGATGCTCCAATAACCCAGACCTGGGCTTGGGCTTGCTGCTGTAGGGGCATCGGTACTTTTTATTCCTCCAGTTGTAGTACTTAGCAGGTCCTTGGACCCTGATCTTCAACACCTCCTTCTCTTTAAGGGACTCGACGTTCCCCTCGACCACATCATCTCCAGATTCATACTGCACACATTAATGACTGACATTAATACATTATGCATTCAAAAACTATAAACACATAATACTAACTCAATGCAGAAATAACATTTCAACTAGGCCTTACCTCGTACGGCTCATCTTCATCAGACTCATATGGGTAGAACCCAGTCTTGTCCCACTTCCTCTTGTTGCCTAGAAGATCCTCCTCCTGCTGCTATATTGTCAAACAAGCACATCAATTACAATGAATTGAATTGCAGTTCATAGAATGTCATTACAAACAAAATTGTGAATGTGAACCACATTGGTATGTTGCAAGTGACCAAATGCTTTCCTTATAAATACAGAATCTAAGCAATCAATCAACAGATAAATGATGTCCTTCATAAATGCTAATGAAAATGCAAGCTGGATTCTTGACATTCCCTGGATTAACCCAACACTTTTCTTTTGAGGGAATTCCCCCCCACACACTACTTAATGGAAACATATAGTATATTTTGTTGCTAGGATCCCTGGATTGGATCTACATGCCCTTGTAGATCGCGCGCGGAAGCGTTCAAGAGAACGGGGTTGATGGAGTCGTACTCGTCGTGATTCAAATCACCGATGATCCTAGCGCCGAACGGACGGCACCTCCGCGTTCAACACACGTACGGAACGGAGACGTATCCCATGCCTTGATCCAGCAAGGAGGAGGGAGAGGTTGATGGAGATCCAGCAGCACGACGGCGTGGTGGAAGTAGCGGGATTCCAACAGGGCTTCGCTAAGCGCTGCGGGAGGAGGGAGATGTGTCACGGGAGGGAGAGGGAGGCGCCAGGCCTTAGGTTGGTTTGCTCCTCCTTTTTCCCCACTATATATAGGGCCAAGGGAGAGGGGGAGGCGCAGCCCTTGCCCCTTCCTCCAAGGAAGGGTGCGGCCAAGGGTGGGGAGGAGTCCATCCTCCCCAAGGCACCTCGGAGGTGCCTTCCCCATTTAGAACTCTCCCCTTTTTTCTCTCTTGGTGCATGGGCCTCTTGGGGCTGGTGCCCTTGGCCCATATAGGCCAAGGCGCACCCCCTACAGCCCATCTGGCCCCCCGGGGTAGGTGGCCCCACCCGGTGGACCCCCGGGACCCTTCCGGTGGTCCCGGTACAATACCGGTGACCCCGAAACTTGTCCCGATGGCCAAAATAGCACTTCCTATATATAATTCTTTACCTCCGGACCATTCCGGAACTCCTCGTGACGTCCGGGATCTCATCCGGGACTCCGAACAACTTTCGGGTTACCGCATACTAATATCTCTATAACCCTAGCGTCACCGAACCTTAAGTGTGTAGACCCTACGGGTTCGGGAGACATGCAGACATGACCGAGACGACTCACCGGTCAATAATCAACAGCGGGATCTGGATACCCATGTTGGCTCCCACATGTTCCACGATGATCTCATCGGATGAACCACGATGTCAAGGACTTAATCAATCCCGTATACAATTCCCTTTGTCTAGCGGTATTGTACTTGCCCGAGATTCGATCGTTGGTATCCCTATACCTTGTTCAATCTCGTTACCGGCAAGTCTCTTTACTCATTCCGTAACACATCATCCTGTGATCAACTCCTTGGTCACATTGCGCATATGATGATGTCCTACCGAGTGGGCCCAGAGATACCTCTCCATTTACACGGAGTGACAAATCCTAGTCTCGATTCGTGCCAACCCAACAGACACTTTCGGAGATACCTGTTGTGCACCTTTATAGTCACCCAGTTACGTTGTGACGTTTGATACACCCAAAGCACTCCTATGGTATCCGGGAGTTGCACAATCTCATGGTCTAAGGAAATGATACTTGACATTAGAAAAGTTTTAGCATACGAACTACACGATCTAGTGCTATGCTTAGGATTGGGTCTTGTCCATCACATCATTCTCCTAATGATGTGATCCCGTTATCAACGACATCCAATGTCCATGGTCAGGAAACCGTAACCATCTATTGATCAACGAGCTAGTCAACTAGAGGCTTACTAGGGACATGGTGTTGTCTATGTATCCACACATGTATCTGAGTTTCCTATCAATACAATTATAGCATGGATAATAAACGATTATAATGAACAAGGAAATATAATAATAACCAATTTATTATTGCCTCTAGGGCATATTTCCAACAGTCTCCCACTTGCACTAGAGTCAATAATCTAGTTCACATCGCCATGTGATTAACACTCACAGGTCACATCGCCATGTGACCAACACCCAAGAGTTTACTAGAGTCAGTAGTCTAGCTCACATCACTATGTGATTAACACTCAATGAGTTCTAGGTTTGATCATGTTGTTTGTGAGAGAGGTTTTAGTCAACGGGTCTGAACCTTTCAGATCCGTGTATGCTTTACAAATCTCTATGTCATCTCCTAGATGTAGCTACCACGTTCTATTTGGAGCTATTCCAAATAACTGTTCTACTTGGAGTTATTCTAAATTGTTGCTCCATTATACGTATCCGGTATCTCTATCGGAGCTATCCGGATAGGTGTTAAGCTTGCATCGACGTAACCCTTTACGACGAACTCTTTTACCACCTCCATAATCGAGAAAAATTCCTTAGTCCACTAGTTACTAAGGATAACTTTGACTGCTGTACTGTGATCCATTCTTGGATCACTCTTGTACCCCTTGACTGACTCATGGCAAGGCACACTTCAGGTGCGGCACTCAGCATAGCATACTGTAGAGCCTACGTCTTAAGCATAGGGGACGACCTTTGTCCTTTTTCTCTATTCTGCCGTGGTCGAGCTTTAAGTCTTAACTTCATACCTTACAACTCAGGCAAGAACTCCTTCTTTGACTGATCCATCTTGAACACCTTCAAGATCATGTCAAGGTATGTGCTCATTTGAAAGTACCATTATGCGTTTTGATCTATCCTTATAGATCTTGATTCTCAATGTTCAAGTAGCTTAATCCAGGCTTTCCACTGAAAAACACTTTCCCAAAAACCCTATATGCTTTCCAGAAATTCTACATCATTTCTGATCAACAATGTGTCAACAACATATACTCATCAGAAATTCTATAGTGCTCCCACTCACTTCTTTGGAAATACAAGTTTCTCACAAACTTTATATAAACCCAAAATATTTGATCATCTCATCAAAGCGTACATTCCAACTCCGAGATGCTTACTCCAGTCCTCAGAAGGATTGCTGGAGCTTTGCATACTTATTAGCATCTTTCGGGATTGACAGAACCTTCCAGTTGTATCACATACAACCTTTCCTCAAGAAAATCGTCGAGGAAACAATGTTTTGACATCCTATCTGCAAGATTTCATAAATAATGCAGTGATCGCTAACATAATTCTAACATACTCTTAGCATCGCTACGAGTGAGAAAATCTCACCGTAGTCAACTCCTTGAACTTGTCAAAAAACATCTTAACGACAAGTCGAGCTTTCTTAATGGTGACATTTACCATCATTGTCCGTCTTCCTTTTAAAATCCATCTGCACTCAATAGCCTTACGACCATCGAGCCATTCTGCCAAAGTCTACACTTTGTTTTCATACATGGATCCTCTCTCGGATTTTATGGCCTCGAGCCATTTATCGGAATCCAGGCCCACCATCGCTTCTCCATAGCTCGTAGGTTCATTGTTGTCTAGCAACATGACTTCTAAGACAGGATTATGTACCACTCTGAAGTAGTACGCATCCTTGTCATCCTACGAGGTTTGATAGTGACTTGATCTCAAGTTTCATGATCACCATCATAAGGTTCCACTTCAATTGGTGTAGGTGCCACAGGAACAACTTCCTGTGCCCTGCCACACACTAGTTGAAGAGACGGTTCAATAACCTCTTCAAGTCTCCACCATCCTCCCACTCAATTCTTTCGAGAGAAACTTTTCCTCGAGAAAGGACCCGATTCTAGAAACAATCCCCTATTGCTTTCGGATCTGAGACAGGAGGTATACCCAACTATTTTGGGTGTCCTATGAAGATGCATTTATCCGCTTTGGGTTCGAGCTTATCAGCCTGAAACTTTTTCACATAAGCATCGCAGCCCCAAACTTTTAAGAAATGACAACTTAGGTTTCTCTAAACCATAGTTCATACGGTGTCATATCATCGGAATTACGTGGTACCCTATTTAAAGTGAATGTGGTTGTCTCTAATGCCTAACCCATAAACTATCGTGGTAATTCGATAAGAAACATCATGGTATGCATCATATCCAATAGGGTGCAGTTATGATGTCTGGACACACCATCATACTATGGTGTTCCAGGCTGTATTAGTTGTGAAACAATTTCCACAATGTCTTAATTCTGTGCCAAACTCGTAATTCAGAAATTCATCTCTATGATCATATCATAGATATTTTATCCTCTTGTCACGACGATCTTTCAAATTCACCCTGAAATTACTTGAACCTTTCAATAATTCAGACTCGTGATTCATCAAGTAAATATACTCAACATCTACTCAAATCATCTGTGAAGTAAGAACATAACGATATCCACTACATGCCTCAGCACTCATTGGACTGCACACATCAAAAATGTATTACTTCCAACAAGTTGCTTTCTTGTTCCATTTTACTGAAAACGAGGCTTTCAGTCATCTTGCCCATGTGGTATGATTTGCATGTCTCAAGTGATTCAAAATCAAGTGAGTTCAAATGGTCCATTTGCATGGAGTTTCTTCATGCATATACACCAATAGACATGGTTCGCATGTCTCAAACTTTCAAAAATGAGTGAGCCCAAAGATCCATCAACATGGAGCTTCTTCATGCATTTTATACCGATATGACTTATGTGGCAGTGCCACAAGTAGGTGGTACTATCATTACTATCTTTTGGCATGAACATGTGTATCACTACGATCGAGATTCAATAAACCATTCATTTTAGGCGTAAGACCATTGAAGGTATTATTCAAATAAACAGAGTAACCATTATTCTCCTTAAATGAATAACTGTATCGCGATAGACATAATCCAATCATGTCTATGCTCAACGCAAACACCAATCTCGATGGTAGAGGGAGCGTGCGATGCTTGATCATATCAACATTGGAAACACTTCCAACACAGATCGTCAGCTCACCTTTAGCTAGTCTCCGTTTATTCCGTAGCTTTTATTTCGAGTTACTAATACTTAGCAACCGAACCGGTATCTAATACCCTGGTGCTACTAGGAGTACTAGTAAAGTACACATCAACACAATGTATATCCAATATACTTCTATCGACCTTGCCAGCCTTCTAATCTACCAAGTATCTAGGGTAATTCTGCTCCAGTGGCTGTTCCCCTTATTACAGAAGCACATAGTCTCGGGTTTGGGTTCAACTTTGGGTTTCTTCACTAGAGCAGCAGCTGATTTGCCGTTTCATGAAGCATCCCTTTGTTCCCTTGCCCTTCTTGAAACTAGTGGTTTCACCAACCATCAACGATTGATGCTCCTTCTTGACTTCTACTTTTGTGGTGTCAAACATCGCGAATATCTCAAGGATCATCATATATGTCCCTGATATATTATAGTTCATCACGAAGCTCTAGCAGCTTGGTGGTAATGACTTCAGAGAAACATCACTATCTCATCTGGAAGATCAACTCCCACTTGATTCAAGCGATTGTTGTACTCAGACAATCTGAGCACAAGCACAACAATTGAGCTTTTCTCCTTAGTTTGCAGGCTAAGAAAATCGTCGGAGGTCTTATACCTCTTGACGTGGGCACGAGCCTGAAATCCCAATTTCAGCTCTCGAAACATCTCATATGTTCCGCGATGTTTCAAAAACCGTCTTCGGTGCCTCAACTCTAAACCGTTTAACTAAACTATCACGTAGTTATCAAAATGTGTATGTCAGATGTTCGCAACATCCACAGACCACGTTCGAGGTTCAGCACACTGAGCGGTGCATTAAGGACATAAGCCCTCTAAGAAGCAATGAGGACAATCCTCAGTTTACGGACCTAGTCCGCATAATTGCTACTATCAACTTTCAACTAAATTTTTCTCTAGGAACATATCTAAACAGTAGAACTATAGCGTGAGCTACGACATAATTTGCAAAATCCTTTTGACTATGTTCAGGATAATTAAGTTCGTCTTATGAACTCCCACTCAGATAGACATCCCTCTAGTCATCTAAGTGATTACATGATCCGAGTCAACTAGGCCGTGTCCGATCATCACGTGAGACGGACTAGCCAACGTCGGTGAACATCTTCATGTTGATCGTATCTACCATACGACTCATGCTCGACCTTTCGGTCTTCTGTGTTCCGAGGCCATGTCTGTACATGCTAGGCTCGTCAAGTCAACCTAAGTGTTTGCATGTGTTCCGAGGCCATGTCTGTACATGCTAGGCTCGTCAACACCCGTTGTATGTGAACGTAAGGATCTATCACACCCGATCATCACGGCGTGCTTCGAAACGACGAACTGTAGCAACGGTGCACAGTTAGGGGAGAACACTTCTTGAAATTTTAATGAGGGATCATCTTATTTACTACCGTCGTTCTAAGTAAACAAGATGCATAAACATAATAAACATCACATGCAGTTATATAGTAGTGACATGATATGGCCAATATCATATAGCTCATTTGATCTCCATCTTGGGGCTCCATGATCATCTTGTCACCGGCATGACACCATGATCTCCATCATCATGATCTCCATCATCGTGTCTCCATGAAGTTGTCACGTCATCTATTACTTCTACTACTACAGCTAACGGTTAGCAATAAAGTAAAGTAATTACATGACGTTTATGTTGACACGCAGGTCATAAATAAATAAAGACAACTCCTATGGCTCCTGCCGGTTGTCATACTCATCGACATGCAAGTCGTGATTCCTGTTACAAGAACATGATCAATCTCATACATCACATATATCATTCATCACATCCTTTGGCCATATCACATCACATAGCATACCCTGCAAAAACAAGTTAGACGTCCTCTAATTGTTGTTTGCATGTTTTACGTGGCTGCTATGGGTTTCTAGCAAGAACGTTTCTTACCTACGCAAAGACCACAACGTGATATGCCAATTGCTATTTACCCTTCATAAGGACCCTTTTCATCGAATCCGATCCGACTAAAGTAGGAGAGACAGACACCCGCTAGCCACCTTATGCAACTAGTGCATGTCAGTCGGTGGAACCTGTCTCACGTAAGAGTACGTGTAAGGTCGGTCCGGGCCGCTTCATCCCACGATGCCGCCGAATCAAGATAAGACTAGTAACGGCAAGCATATTGAACAAAATCAATGCCCACAACTACTTTGTGTTCTACTCGTGCATAGAAACTATGCATAGACCTAGCTCATGATGCCACTGTTGGGGAACGTAGCATAAATTCAAAATTTTCCTACGTGTCACCAAGATCAATCTATGGAGTCATCTAGCAACGAGGGAGGATTGGATCTACATACCCTTGTAGATTGCGCGCGGAAGCGTTCAAGAGAACGGGGTTGATGGAGTCGTACTCATCGTGATTCAAATCACCGATGATCCTAGCGCCGAACGGACGGCACCTCCGCGTTCAACACACGTTCGGAACGGAGACGTCTCCCATGCCTTGATCCAGCAAGGAGGAGGGAGAGGTTGATGGAGATCCAGCAGCACGACGGCGTGGTGGAAGTAGCGGGATTCCAACAGGGCTTCGCTAAGCGCTGCGGGAGGAGGGAGATGTGTCACGGGAGGGAGAGGGAGGCGCCAGGCCTTAGGTTGGTTTGCTCCTCCTTTTTCCCCACTATATATAGGGCCAAGGGAGAGGGGGAGGCGCAGCCCTTGCCCCTTCCTCCAAGGAAGGGTGCGGCCAAGGGTGGGGAGGAGTCCATCCTCCCCAAGGCACCTCGGAGGTGCCTTCCCCCTTTAGGACTCTCCCCTTTTTTTCTCTCTTGGTGCATGGGCCTCTTGGGGCTGGTGCCCTTGGCCCATATAGGCCAAGGCGCACCCCCTACAGCCCATGTGGCCCCCGGGGTAGGTGGCCCCACCCGGTGGACCCCCGGGACCCTTCCGGTGGTACCGGTACAATACCGGTGACCCCGAAACTTGTCCCGATGGCCGAAATAGCACTTCCTATATATAATTCTTTACCTCCGGAACATTCCGGAACTCCTCGTGACGTCTGGGATCTCATCCGGGACTCCGAACAACTTTCGGGTTACCGCATACTAATATCTCTATAACCCTAGCGTCACCGAACCTTAAGTGTGTAGACCCTACGGGTTCGGGAGACATGCAGACATGACCGAGACGACTCACCAGTCAATAACCAACAGCGGGATCTGGATACCCATGTTGGCTCCCACATGTTCCACGATGATCTCATCGGATGAACCACGATGTCAAGGACTTAATCAATCCCGTATACAATTCCCTTTGTCTAGCGGTATTGTACTTGCCCGAGATTCGATCGTTGGTATCCCTATACCTTATTCAATCTCGTTACCGGCAAGTCTCTTTACTCGTTCCGTAACACATCATCCCGTGATCAACTCCTTGGTCACATTGCGCATATGATGATGTCCTACCGAGTGGGCCCAGAGATACCTCTCCGTTTACACGGAGTGACAAATCCCAGTCTCGATTCGTGCCAACCCAACAGACACTTTCGGAGATACCTGTAGTGCACCTTTATAGTCACCCAGTTACGTTGTGACGTTTGATACACCCAAGGCACTCCTACGGTATCCGGGAGTTGCACAATCTCATGGTCTAAGGAAATGATACTTGACATTAGAAAAGTTTTAGCATACGAACTACACGATCTAGTGCTATGCTTAGGATTGGGTCTTGTCCATCACATCATTCTCCTAATGATGTGATCCCGTTATCGACGACATCCAATGTCCATGGTCAGGAAACTGTAACCATCTATTGATCAACGAGCTAGTCAACTAGAGGCTTACTAGGGACATGGTGTTGTCTATGTATCCACACATGTATCTGAGTTTCCTATCAATACAATTATAGCATGGATAATAAACGATAATCATGAACAAGGAAATATAATAATAACCAATTTATTATTGCCTCTAGGGCATATTTCCAACATTCGGGACTCCGGCCCCAGGCATCACCAACTTGTTTTGTCGCATGTTCTTATTTCCATGTCTACAAGATTGATGTGTGGATCATTTTATCTAAGAATGATTGAGTATGACAAGGTGAGAGGTAATAAGAAAGAGAAGGGAAGAAAATATAATTGTACCACAGAACCATAGAAGTGAGCAACAGGAGAACTGCTAAGACCGCCAATGCTATTTTCACTGCATATCTGCACCCCTTTCTACCTTCCCATGCAAACACATGTCAAAACTTTGATGTAACAACCAATTGGGCGTAAAATACATATGCAGATGCATTGGTGTCATTGCATTCTGTCACCATTATTTCACATGTGTGTTCTTTCAAGAAGAAACAACTGACTCCCATGTCGCTCGGGAGGGGCAACCCGGGAGATCCAATTTTGCCGCCGCCAAGTCTCCCTCTCAAGGAAGCCGCACGCCCCACCGTCACCGCTGGCGGTTGCCGCAGTGGTGGCTGGGATTTTCCCTTGGGCGTGGTGCTCTGTCCCAGCAGTGCGCTCTCTCTCACGGTGGCTTGTTGTTGAATAATTAGGCATTTTCCCGTTTAGTTTAATCCAGAAAAATAATGGATAAAACATGAATAGCAATATATTGATGAAACTAGAAACTAGCAACAATTCGTTGATACTAGTCATGCAATCAAAATCATAAGCAAAATGCATCATATCCATGTCAATTGCTATTAGCAATAAACCAAATGCTAGCCCTAACAGTGAGGATAAGATGGCATACGGCGCAGTAGCAGAAGGTGCAGAAGTCCCGATCGTCATGTCGCTGAAGAGGTCGTTGACGTCGGGGAAGAAGTCGTCGTTGGGGAACTCGTCATCAGTGATGTCGCCGTTCGCAGCCACGATGAACAAGATTCCAGCAGTCGCGTAAGGACGCTCCCCAAAAACCTGAACGCCCCTCTCCCGTACCGGATCACAAGAGGCGGGGTTTCGGAGGCCTGCTGTTTCACTTCCCGGTGCACGCCAGGAAGAGAGATGGGAAAGAGATAGGCGGCTCAATGCTTTGGAATGAGACGAAAGGTTGTTGTGCTACTTGGAACAATAGAGGAGTGATCTCTTATATACGTGAGAAGAGTTGAAACTGGCCTTCATTAGTACTCCCTCCATTTTTATTTAGTCTGCATATTAGGTTTGACCGAAGTCAAACTTTGCAAAGGTTGACCAAGTTTATAGAAAAATATATAAACATTTACCATAACAAATCTATATGATGTGAAAGTACATTCAATAATGAATTTAGTGGTATTGATTTTTTATTGTATATGTTAATATTTTTGTTTATAAACTTAGTCAAAGTTTACAAAGCTTGACTTTGACCAAAGCTAATATGCAGACTAAATAAAAACAGAGGGAGTAGAAGAGAAATCGGTGCAATAAACACCATTAAACAGACGCACTATAAACCATTAAGGAGAGAATAAACGAGCGCACTAAAACTCACACGAAGTGTTCAGTTTCTTCTCCCATTTATGCGTCAATTGTTTCAACTTTCTTCTCGCGTGATAAAACAGCGCATACACGTGGCATTGGTCAATTTTCCACACAACCTTGTCATGCATGGATGGGCCACATGAGCCTCTGGGATTTACTTTGAATTATTGGCACAAAATATGAATTATTATATGGGTTATGCCCAATAATTCCAACAATCCCCCACCAGATCCCAGAGGCACGTAAACTTGCCTACCATTCCAAAACATTGTTTATATACCGGTGTTTCGGTGGAGACTGTTAAGTTGAACTTCCACCTAGAACTCCACGCTACACTCGTTCACAACTTGAACAGTGGACTACGCCCTGCACTGCAAGTTTTGTGCAAACAAGTTTCACGTAAAAGCCTTGACCGATACTAGACCGCTGAAAACTTTCCCGCGGGTAGGAGCATATACGTCATACTCCGGGGCCTCTTCATGAGTTTTTAGAGAACACCCAACTCTCACAAACCGCGAAGTTTAACAGTCTAACTCATATAGGTGTCTTCTTTCTAGATGTTCTGTAGGACAACATCTTTGCCTACCCAAGCCATGCAGAACACATTAACATAAATATCAGCCTACCATACAGATTAGGAGAGAATTGCATCATGGCGGAGTGGATTTTTGTCAAATAAATATTCTCCTCTCAGTTATCCAATAGCTTGTCTCGCCAATTCTAATTCACGGGATCTCCAATCACAAAGAATGGGTTACCACCATGAACAACTTATGTAGTGGGTCTCAATCCCATCTCCTTTGATGCATTGTCTATCACATTTCGTGATAAACCCTTTGTGAAGGGATCTGCCAAATTCTTCGAGGTGTTTATATAGTCCAACGCTATAACTCCGGAGTTTCTCATGAACCTGACAGATTTCAGTCTCCTTCTCACGTGTCTTGAGGACTTCTTATTATCCTTAGAACTGTTTACCTGGACGATCACTGTTTGATTATCACAGTTCGTTAGAATAGCTGGTATTGGTTTTTCAACCACCGGCAAGTCCATCAAAAGTTCTCGAAGCCATTCTGCTTCAACTGTTGCCGTGTCTAATGCTATGAGTTCTGCTTCCATTGTTGACCTTGTTAAGATGGTCTGCTTGTAAGACTTCTAGGAAAGAGCAGCACCACCAAG
Source organism: Triticum urartu (assembly GCF_003073215.2). Classification (NCBI taxonomy): domain Eukaryota; kingdom Viridiplantae; phylum Streptophyta; class Magnoliopsida; order Poales; family Poaceae; genus Triticum; species Triticum urartu. The sequence goes on along the minus strand of NW_024111792.1, from coordinate 431 downwards.
TGTAAACACATAACCACTTGTCGCTTTAAGCTCATCAGCATCAGATATCCAATTTGCATCACTATAACCTTCATGTACTCTTGGATACCCGGTATAGTGAAGCCCATAACTCGCAGTACCTTTCAGATAGCGCATTATTCTCTCAAGTGCATGCCAATGAACATCTCCCGGGTTTGAAACAAACCGGCTTAGTTTACTCATAGAAAACGAGATGTCAGGCCTCGTAGCACTCTAAATACATAAGCGAGCCAATGATTCGAGAATATCTCAATTGATCTTTTGTTTCTCCTTCGTTCTTTCGAATCAAAACACTCGGATCATAAGGTGTCGGAGAAGGTTTGCAATTGAATATCCAAAGCGACCCAGAATCTTCTCCACATAGTGAGACTGCAAGAGAGTGATCCCACCATCACCACCTCTTAAAAGCTTGA
>NW_024111791.1:0-18147 GCF_003073215.2 Triticum urartu | reverse complement strand
GACCGTTGACTGTACAGTCAACGACCGACAGGGGCCGTTTGTCATAGACTGTTTAGTTAACTAACAGTTAATTAGATTAATTAGTGATTAAATTAATCTAATTATGATTAATTAACTTAATTAATTAATTAACAATTTTAATTATTTTTTTTATTTTTTTATAAAAAACGTTCTGGGGGGGGGGGGTTGGGGCCCCACATGTCATAGGGCCTAGGGGCCTTAACGGGTGTGGGCAGCAGTCACTGCCCGAGCGGGCGCACCCAGCGTTAGCGGGCTCGGGTGCATCGGGCTCGTAGGGGCTGCGGGCGCCTGGTGGAAGATGGTGCTGGCGCGCCGGCGTGGAGCAGCGGCGAGCAGCGGCCGGGCGGAGAAGGGGGGTGGACGCGCCATGCAGTCAGCGAGCGGAGGTGCGCGGGCCTGCGCAAGCGCGCGCGGAGGGGCCAGCAGCGGCAGCATGGCCATGAGCGGTGGCGGGGCGCGCTGACACGCGTGAGGCCAGAAGCAGCACAGGCGCGGTCCGGCACGGTGCATGGGCGCGGGAGGTAGGGCGCGGGCGCGCGTGCTGCCTAGGACGCGACCGAGCGCAGTGAGCGCGGGCGCAGTCGTGCGGCGAAGCGGGACAGTGGGCGCGAGGCGGGCTGCGGGAGGAGGTGAGGCCAGGGTAGGTGCGCGAGCATGGGGCGGCCTGAGCGCGGGCTAGCGGGGCGCGGTCATCGCCAGCGAGGACGCCACGGGCGCGGGGTCAGAGAGGGGAGAGAGGGAGGAGGGGGGTTTCCTCACGGCGGTTGTAGGGTCAGGGGCAACGGGGGTGAGGAGGAGGGCGAAGATGACCGGGCGACAAGGAGGCAGTCCGGCGGGGGGGAGCGGTCCGACGAGGGGCGTTAATGGGGTCAGGGCACGGTTGCCTCGATCCAGATCCAACGGGGGAGTGGGGGTGTGTGGGGGCGAGGGGAGTGGGGAGTGGGGCGACTGGGGAGGGAGTTTAGGGTTCGGTCGCCCCATGGGTGATGTAGGCACCGGCTGGGCCGGCCTGTTTGGCACCGAGGCCATCTGGGCCATGGCCCAGCGAGGGGGGTGTTCTCTCTTTTTTGATCTTTTCCTTTTTCTTTATTTTCTTTTCTGCTTATTTATTTCTCCTATCATGTTTTCTTTTAGCCTTTAGTTTATTTTCAAATCTAAAATGATAAAAGTAGTTTCTAATTTAATGTATCTAAATATACTACTGCCACATTAACTATGGACCCCAATAAAATAGTTTAGTATTATGTTAATTTTAAAAGGCATGTAATTAATTGTTTTTGATACTGTCATAATCATTTTAGAGCCTTTAAGCACTTCTTCAGAGATTGGTTTCGCCACCACAATTACCTATGATTTATCCGACACCTTTAGGACATTTTTTTTAGCGTTTCAAAACTTTTGTTGCTTGCTTGATTTTGAATTTGAATTCGAATCGTTTTCAAACTAACGCATGATTAGCAACAGTAATCGAGGTGACGTGGCATCATTAGCAGAGGGTTGCTGTAGCTTAATTATCCGGGCGTCACAGATACGACCCATAGAAGGCCCATTGTTTCTACGGCCGTAGAAGGCCCACTGTTTCTACGGCCCGTAGGAGGCCCAGTGTCACTACAGCAAATATTAGCCCATGGTTATTGTGGCCTAGTTTTAAAAAATAGGTTATTGCATCCACTAGTTAACCGCGGAAAAAGAACTGCAATGACTACAAGCAAACAAATAAACAAGACAACAAGGAAATAAATAAGCAAGCAACTAACGCTAGGCTATCATGGCTATTACACATATTACATCCATTGGGCATCAAAGTTTGCCACCAGTGCAAATATAGAGAACAATGTAGCATATCATATACACTGGCCATCAAAATTGGCCACCAGTGCAAATAAACGCGGCAGCAAAACAAGAGCATAACTGAAACAACTTCAGAAGATCTAAGAAACGTTATCCTGGGTATCCACCATGCTGGCAATAAGCTTAGCAAGCTGATTAGCTTTGTCCTGTTTGGCGCTAAAATCCTCCAACGCTTGCTGTTGCACCAGAAAGTATGCATCTGAATGCTCCAGGGACTTCCGCAGTCCTTCCGCTTCTTGTCGCAGCACAGCTGATCGATGTCTTTCAGCTTGTAGTTGAGACTCAAGAAACCGAACTGATTCAGACAGTGAGTTTGAATAGCTTGTGCAAGCGGTAGTGGCCAGTAACTCCAACACTAAACCAAGACAGGATGTGTCACTATCCTGAACCTTATCTGCATTACTTCCTTTACCGTTGCTTAATAAGGCACTCTTCCCCAATATTCTGTCAGCATTCTAAAAGAAGAAACAAGCAGACACATAACAAGTTTAGCATGTACTAGTATATGAAACTCATTTCGGTGAACCAGTTCATTAGTAAGGTGGACAGGATTAAACTACCAAGTCTTCTATTGCCAAGTACTAGTACATAATAAAAGCATCAAACAAACATATATCTATGTCCTATGGTAGCAATGGAATCTTAAATTAGAACAGTTGTTCTTCAGGTTTAGGCACTTGTTCTACATGAACAGAGTACAGTAAGACGCAAGAATATAATACTTAAAAATAGAAAATGAGCTCATAGACCTTACCACATTCTTGGTTCGGGACCAGTACAGAGTTCCCAATCATTAGTTAAATGTGTCTCAGGAGAACGTAAGGGAATTTGATGAGTTTCTTTGCCGGTGAAGTACGTTTTCTTCAGGTAATTCCGATACTGCCACCAAGCATTCTTGAAGATAGCAGAGGTATTAGCACAGGTTACCTCATCCTGAGTTTCCAAATCGGTCCTTCTCTGCTATAGAAAATGGGAAATTTTCTGCTATTATAACCATCATGGAGGTAGGATGTATGGGACGAAGCAAAGTAATTGCATGAATAACATTACTTACACATAACTCCTGGACAAACACCTGCAACTGGCATTTTCCTTCATCTTCAGTATAATATTTCCAAGATGGGAAGATACGCACATACGATTTAACAACATCAAATGCGATAGATGCTAAACTACGACTAGCTGGTTGTGCTTCCTCCACAGGAATAGGCGTACTAACTGGTGGAGTTGGGGTTCGCCGTGATAGTACTGGCCCTTTGGGCACTGGAGCTGCCTTACTAACTGCTCTTGTTTGGGAGCTCTATGGTGGAGATGGTGCTGTGTCAACAGGAACTGGGTTACTATCGGCTGGGGTTGGGGTTAGATTGGGTGAAGCTGGTTCTCTGTCCATCGTAGTAGGGGTACAATCTGCGAGAGTTTGGGTTATGTGTGGTAGGGCTGGTTCTTGGCATGTACAACCGGGGTTCTATCTCCACCAAGAGGTAGCACTGTTTTATTTGAAGATCGTGTTTTTAGTCCGCTACATACTGGCATCACCCGCTCCAATTCAAATGGCTGATAAACAGGAAACATGGTTGAATGTACAGACATTGTATGAGAGACAGATGCAATAGATAGTGTGGAAAAAAGAGGGCATGAAATAGTTGACATGTATATTGTTTAACTAAACGATAGCATGACATAATTTCACATATATGATGTCTGATCTAAAACTGGATAGCATAGCATAACATAATTCAAAGATATGATGAATAACTAAACAACGACGCTGACATAATCACCTACATGTTATCTAAGTAATCAGGATCGCATCATTTATCACATATATGATTATGCTAAACAGAGGGCATTCATATTATGATGTCTAACTAAACATGGTGTTGAATATTGTGTATATGATGTCTAAACTATGCAATGCAAGACACCGTATGCATGATATGAGCAGTATAACCGTGCCAAGTTAGAGCATACACCTCAGTGGGGGAATAGGACTGGTCATCTGTCTCTGAATCCATCTCTGAGGAGCTATCGGGACCCAACAAGAGATCTGCTTCGACAGGTAGCACTGTCTGCTCTGAAGGCCTTGTTTTCACTCCAGATTTTTCCATCTCCCACCCAAATGGCTGATTCACAGGAAGAGTAGTTTAATGTACAAACATTGTCGACAAATGGAAATGTAATGAAGAAAAGGATGGGCAAGATATCATTCAAATATATGATGCCTGGTTAAACAGGATGGCATTGCACATTTCACATATAGTATGGCTGGCTAAAAGACATGAGACTGCATAATTCCCATATATGATATAGAAACTAAACAGGTGGCATTATAGAACATGTCTAAACTAAGCAGATGACATATATGATGTCAAAAGTAGGCACTGCAAGGCAACATATGCATGATATGACTAACATCATCATGCTAAGGTAGAGCAAACACATTGGGGGGTAAAAAGGAGTGGTCAGCAGCGTCCGAATATGCCTCAGAATAGATATCTTCCTCTGGATTACAATCTAGAGAGGGGTGGGGAGGGTTTGCCATTGAACCCACCATGGAGCGATGTCTGCATGACATTGTATTGCCGCGCAAAACTCTTCTCTTTTTCTCTACATGTTCAGCATGATTGTGTACAATATCTGACATGCATACGAAAAAATATGGTGAGATTATGTAAGGAGAGCATGCAGAAATTTAGAGTGATGCCAACCAGTGGATCGATGTTTTTCCTTGAACTAAAATAGCCCTAATGGATCGACGTGAATGTATAGTAATAAGTGATGCAACAAGTGTACAACCTCTTTGCCGTAGCCGTGTCGACCTCAGCATCATTGGGTTGGTCGCTGAAGCAGTTGAGGCAGAGGTGGCTGTTGGAGGTGTGGAGGAAGATCTGAGAAATCTGTAGACGGCGTCCAGGGCACTGCTCTGTTGTGATGGATCGTTCTGTCGTTGGAGTAGCTCCGGTGAGCCGTAAGACATCAAGGCTGAAGCAGTACAAGACAGACATCGTCAATCTCAAGTGGGATTCTAATAGCATCTCCAATAGATGATGTAAAATGGATGTAAAATTAACATCACCAAAAACCACCTAACTACAACAGATGAGGTAAAAACTGTTGACTCTGAACTTAACTGTCGAAACTAAAATTTACTGTGGAATTTGAATGCTACTGTCGAAACTGAACGCAATGGTAGCAGAGAGGCACTTGACATGTAGTTTAGGGAGGGCCTGCAGTTCATCTTCAACCTGCACCCCCCTGAGCTGCCAGCCACCACCGACCGAACCACTGGCCCCAGCGCTGCCTCACCGCCCCGAAACAACTCGCCACCGCCGCCCCGGCTAGCCCTCTAGACCCCCCTACCCTGAAGCCTAAGATAGATAGTGGGGTACCTCTCCGGCGAACCCTCGTCCCCGCTGCGGGTGGTTCTTCCTTAACTCCGACAAGCCCCCCCCCAACCCCTGAAAATCGACTGACCCAAAAGTCGATTCAGTCGACTGAAGTGTGGCTTAATCGGAGCAGAGCAGCAGCACGAGCGAGGGGGAGAGCAGCAGCAGCACCTGGGCGAGCGAGCGATCGAGCGAGAGCAGGAGCAGCAGCAGCAGATCCGGCTGGTATGTACGCTGCCGCCGAAGGGGCCTTGCACTGGGGGAGAGCCGCCGTGGAGATGTCGCCCGCGGCGCTGGCTTCAAGGTAGCCGCTCCATGGGGGTGCCGGATGGAGCACCGTCGGCGCCGGGAGGTGATGTCTACTACATAACCTTCTTCTTGTAGACGTTGTTGGGCCTCCAAGTGCAGAGGTTTGTAGGACAGTAGCAAATTTCCCTCAAGTGGATGACCTAAGGTTTATCAATCCGTATGAGGCGTAGGATGAAGATGGTCTCTCTCAAGCAACCCTGCAACCAAATAACAAAGAGTCTCTTGTGTCCCCAACACACCCAATACAATGGTAAATTGTATAGGTGCACTAGTTCGGCGAAGAGATGGTGATACAAGTGCAATATGGATGGTAGATATAGGTTTTTGTAAACTGAAAATATAAAAAGAGCAAGGTAACGAACGGTAAAAGTGAGCGTAAACAGTATTGCAATGATAGGAAACAAGGCCTAGGGTTCATACTTTCACTAGTGCAAGTCCTCTCAACAATGATAACATAATTGGATCACATAACTATCCCTCAACATGCAACAAAGAGTCACTCCAAAGTCACTAATAGCGGAGAACAAACGAAGAGAATATGGTAGGGTACGAAACCACCTCAAAGTTATTCTTTCCAATCAATCCGTTTGGCTATTCCTATAAGTGTCACAAACAACCCTAGAGTTCGTACTAGAATAACACCTTAAGATACAAATCAACCAAAAACCTAATGTCACCTAGATACTCCAATGTCACCTCAAGTATCCGTGGGTATGATTATACGATATGCATCGGACAATCTCAATTCATCTACTCAAACCAACACATAGAACCTCAAAGAGTGCCCCAAAGTTTCTACCGGAGAATCACGACGAAAACGTGTGCCAACCCCTATGCATAGGTTCATGGGCGGAACCCGCAAGTTGATCACCAAAACATACATCAAGTGGCACGTGATATCCCATTGTCACCACAGATACGAACGACAAGACATACATCAAGTGTTCTCAAGTATTTAAAGACTCAATACGATAAGATAACTTCAAAGGGAAAACTCAATCCATTACAAGAGAGAAGAGGGGGAGAAGAAACATAAGATCCAACTATAATAGAAAAGCTCGCGATACATCAAGATCGTGCCAAATCAAGAACACGAGAGAGAGATCAAACACATAGCTACTGGTACATACCCTCAGCCCCGAGGGTGAACTACTCCCTCCTCGTCATGGAGAGCGCCGGGATGACGAAGATGGCCACCGGTGAGGGTTCCCCCCCTCCGGCAGGGTGCCGGAACAGGCTCCCGAGAGGTTTTTGGTGGCTACAGAGGCTTGCGGTGGCGGAACTCCTGATCTATTGTCTGTTCTGGAAGTTTTAGGGTACGACGACATATATAGGCAGAAGAAGCATGTCAGGGGAGCCACGGGGGCCCCACGAGGCAGGGGGCACGCCCAGGGGGTGGGCGCGCCCCCCACCCTCGTGGGCAGCTCCCGTATCTTCTGACGTGGGGTCCAAGTCCATCAGGTGTGTTTCCTTCCAAAAATAACTTCTCCAGTTGATTTCGTTCCGTTTCGACTCCGTCTGATATTCCTTTTCTTCAAAACACTGAAATAGGCATAAAACAGCAAATCTGGGCTGGGCCTCCGGTTAATAGGTTAGTCCCAAAAATAATATAAAAGTGGATAATAAAGCCCAATATTGCCTAAAACAGTAGATAATATAGCATGGAGCAATCAAAAATTATAGATACGTTGGAATTTCGCGTGTTGGGATTTGGCAGCTGGAGGGAGTTTTCGCGCGCGTTGTAATTTTGGGATAGCAAGGCGCGGGTTGTGAAGGTGCCAGTTTTGGGAGCACGATATCTGATTTTCGGGATATAACAAGACGCGGGTTGAATTTTAGGGACAAGCCTAACGTGTCGTAATATTGTACTTGTACGTACCAAATCAATTCGCACTTCCCTCAACCAAAAAGAAAACGAAAAAAATAAAACTATTCACACCACACAAAGAGAGAGTCTTGCCCCGTTTTACTATACAAATGCTATTCAAAGCTACTCCCTCCTTCCATCTATATAGGGCCTAATGCGTTTTTCGATGCTAACTTTGACCAAATATTAGAGCAATGATATATGACATGCAACTTACACAAAGCACACCGTTAAATTCGTCTGTGAAAGGTTCTTTCAATGATATAATTTTCACATTGTGCATGTCATGTACTATTAATCTTGTCAATAGTCAAAGGCGGTCTTAAAAATCTCATTACGCCCTATATAGATGGAAGGAGGGAGTATGAATCCATGTTATGTCGATTAAATTTTTTCGCTTGCTGTATAATGCATGTAACCTACTCATACCAACATTTTAGTGCATTCCAAATGTCTATACTACCGCTGCAATTCGAACTAAATTTGAATTCGTTTCTCTATTTCAATAAGAATCTACAATCATGATTGTTGCCAACTTCAACCATCATAGTTTCCTTGCTATCCGCCAGATATAAATCAGACGGCCTATAATGCAGGATGGCAGGCACACCATCATCAACAACTCCGTTTTTTATAAGAGTAGAGATAAAATATATTAAATGTAGTATACCATGTTCATAACCACACCATGTGTATCACCGTTATATATATTCACACATCCGTCGGTTTGAAACACTATGATAAATTCTTCAAATATCTGAATTCGCTTTTTATAATGAAGTATATATGATCTCTATTCGTCTTTTACACCCACACAACCCTCTTATCTTTGTAGCTAGCGCTAACTTTCTCTTGTGCATGCACACGCCCGCATCCCTCTCACCCTCCCTCAGCATTCTCTAGCTCCATCGCGCAAATTCGTCTTTTCACTTTAGGTCGTTCACCCACGGTGTGTGTAGGCCCCCCAGCTCCTTCTTTACGGCACACATCGATCGATATGCCTCTCTAGCCAGGTGTGCCTAGCACAAACACAAGCTTCCCCTCTTCTCTTGTCACCGTCCATGCCTCACTCCCACCACTCTTTTCATCATTCTCGTACTCGCACACTCCTCCCCCTCGATATAGTATGCCTCTCGTACCACCTCCTACATGCATCCCTCTCTCTCTATCCTTCTCCTCGTGCCTCATTTGCTTCTAACACACACATGCATGTATACCGATCGATCTCCCAACATATACCTAGATCGACTTTAACTACCCCCCATCGATCGACGTACCTCACAAGTTATGTCTCTCCTTTCTCTTACAAAGGGCGATTGATCTTCCTATGTAGTTACGTCTGCTTACCACAGCCACATCGTCCCCCCTCATCATTCGTGCATGCCTCCTGACCCGTCTCTCACACGCACGTGCACAGACAACAAGCAGCCATCTCCTCTCTTATTGATATTGCGGGCGTGCCCTCCGTTTGTCTAGCAAGCCTATCCCACCATTTGTTAGAAGCAACTCCACTACCACCCCCTCCAACACTCTAGCTCTGTCTCTCTCCCAACCTTATTCATCTCCTGCACATATGCATGGATGCCGATCGATCTCCCTTAATACATGAGGCAGATCGATCTCCTTAATACATGAGGTAGGCCTCTCTCCTCCTCCACACATATACCAGCCATTGTACCTCTATAGTTAATTGGGCCTCCCTCTTCCCCCACCACACACCGATAGTCGAGCGCTGCAGGTAGGTATCCATGCCACAGAGACAAACTGCACATGTCCCATCTCACGTTCCAGTAGGCCAGCCACTCTATATCTTTGACGTGGGCACACACAAATTCGATGGCACTCTTTATCGATCGCGCGCACACACACACACATCATCCCTCTCTTCGATTCTATGGACACCTCAAGCCGATGATACCTCCACTCTCTTCTCGTGGATCGCCCCCTCTATATATATGTTATATCCAGGACTCTATTTCACACACATTGCATATGTTAAATTTTTTGATTGACCCCCCCACAAAAAAAACTCTCAAGAACCCACACACTATATCTCTCTAGGTTTGTATCTCTCTCACACAACCCCACGTAGGTGGTGTACGTATACAAGAAGAGAATAGGTGCACCGTGCACGTACTCACGCTTCGTGCCCAGCCACACCCGCGCGGGTACACGGTGGAGCTCATTTCTTTACGAAATGGCAGCCCACGTGCTAATTTGAACGCATGTAGCGGTTGTTTACCTAGGGAGGTCGTGTACCACGCGTGCACGAAACAAAGTTCGACTTGACGCGTTGCCGCGTTATTTTTAAATAAAGTTATAGCGCTCAATGGCACGTACACAGAATATAAAACGATTTTTATGGAGGAAAAGGTAGTCCGCTCTTCAGAGTATCTCACACAAGGCTCCGGTGGCCTCTCTCTCTCACCGTTGGTCACTGATCCGGCCGCATCCCGTCCGCCGGGGGAAAGGGAGTGCGGTGGCCTCTCTCTCTCTCACCGTTGGTCACTGATCCGGCCGCATCCCGTCCCGCCGGGGGAAAGGGAGTGCGGTGGCCTCTCTCTCTCACCGTTGGTCACTGATCCGGCCGCATCCCGTCCGCCACGGGAAAGGGAGGAAGTGCATCGTTCTCCGTTCGACGGCGCCGAGGCAGCACGTCCCGATCTGCGGTACACCGTTCTCTCTGACCAAGCTCCGGCGCGGCAGGGCCTACGCCACCTGCTCGCAGATTCCGCCCGCCGCCGCTCACCTAGTTACATCCCGACGACCTCCAGGTATCCCCTCCGGCCTTGCTCCACTGCCCATTTTCCCACGTCGCTGCATGTGGATCTTCCATAGTTCTTTGCCCAAAACGTAGCTCGTCGGCGTACTTTCCATATTGCATTCTCGTCCTCACACCGTTTTAGACAAACACAACCGTGTTGTTATCTTCCCTTAGGACAAGGAATATGCTTCTTTTTTGTCGTCGCATGTGTCATCAACTGTTATTGGCCAGTAATTGTTTCCTTTCTACCTCTTTTTTGCAAACAGGGCTATCCATTTCACCTCGTTGCTATTGCGACCTTTTGGTGAACTGCACAAATCACTTTTTTCTTAAGAGTGTTTTGTGCAGTTGTACTAAAATGTCACACGGGCAACGTCTCTACATTTCAGTGCGACTGCACAAAGGGAGATTGGTTTTGCTCTATCCTCCTCATCCAACTCCGAGCCTAATCTTCTCCAACTAGTTAGTCTTAAGAGAGACTGCAAAGGTGACCGGCTTCTATTTGTGTGTTTATTGTTTCATCAGCAGTCCTCTATTATCGTAATCACACTTGATATCTTTGGAACAGGGACGCTCAGCTCTATTTTAGTGGAACTGCACAAAATGATCGGAATGTTGCATGCTCCAGACAGCTACTTTTTTTCCCAACATGCCTTGTTGATTTAGACAGAGCTGGGGGGACGTTGCTGCCAATGAAAGCATGGATCAATTTTAATTTAACACCTTCTCACACTTTGTCTTCAGTTGTGATGTAATTATTAGCTCTGATCTGCTAATAATTGACATGCATTAGCAAGGAAGTTAGTTTTTTATTGTTTCCGAAAGAGCATCGATGGCAAGACACGCGAAACAAAAGCTGAAAGCTCACACCATTGTACAATTTCATGTCGCTGGAAAATTATTTGTATAGTACGTCAATTATGTAAACAAATGATGGAAGCTTGATAGCATTGCCAGAAGCCTCTTCATCATCCGGGTCCATGTGCCATGCACAAAATTATACTCCTTCGTTCCTAAATATTTGTCTTTTTACAAATTTCAAACGGGCATATTTTAGAGTGTAGATTCACTCATTTTGCTTCGTATGTGTACTCCCTCCGTTCCTAAATATTCTATTCGTCTTAACAGAGATTTCAACATATTTTAGAAAGACAAATACTCCGGAGTATATTTAAGAACCGAGGGGGTAGTGCACAACCGCATGGGAGACTCAGCCCGGTCGTTGCGCCGCATTAATAGTGAGTAATGAGCAGTCAAATCATAAGCCCCACCTTTCCCACTGTAAGTTGCTCTGAAGAAGCAACCATCAATACGCTCTTCTTTGAATCCGCTCATACTACTCCATCCGTCACTGTTTATACAGCGCGCTTCAGAAAAAAGAAAAAATCTGTGGGACCAAGGCGACTAGCGATCGGCCTGAAAAATAGCATTGGTAGTTATAGCACGGCATCTATTACTAGAGGGAATAATGCGTACACACATGCATGCAGTGCTTCCACCCCGGGTACACACATGCATGCACTCCGTAGTAGTACAGTACATGGAGAGAAAATTGTGGACTTGATTGCGGTTACCACGCCCTAATTAATTGAGCATTAACCAAACGCGTCTAAAGTCTCTCTGGTGGTGGAAATGCATTGAGAGAAATGCATCATAATGAAGCGCGCCCTGTAAACTGTGACGGAGGGTGGAGTAGTATGAAGGTGCAAAACCAAGTACGCGTACTACTGCGCTTGGCTCTTCGCCCCTTCGTGAAGTCGAACAATGATGGTACTCCGCATGTTGGGTACTACAGTGTATGCCTCTGACAATCTGACACCGAATGGACTGATGCATGTCCACTGAGGGTAGGTTGCATTAGTCAAAAGGTGTAAGCGAGCTTCACCTTGTCCTGCAAGCTTCTCCTCGTTCTGCGAGTTGACGGGACACACCAAAAAGTAGTGCTAGTCCATACTCCCTCCTTTCCGGTTAATATGGCTTAATCTTTTTTGCGGGTAAATGAGAGTACTTTATTCATATATAAGCATTCTTAGGACGATAAGCCAAGACACTGGTCACTAGGAAGCGAGGTGCCCTGCAAAAAAAGAAGTAGGAAGCGAGGTGTTTCATCAAGCCAGCTCTCGGCCACATTCAAAGTGCAGCAAGCACGGTTCACACGAAGATGCGCCACAAGGTTTGCTGACCTGTTTACATGTTGTATAACAAAAAAAGAGGAAATATTACTGAGCGCTACTATTTGTAACAGGATATGAGCCAGAATTAAGCGAGAATTGTGGCGAGTGTTCCATGCAATCAACTTCCATTATCACATGCGAGAACCCTCGAAGAGAACCAAATGTGTTCAAGATTGCTTTATCACATTTTAAAATTATAATAAGAGTGCAGACGCTCCTCCATCCGGTTCCTAGTACTAGTATAGTACGTACCTTTATGGACTATAGTAGTAGTACTAGTAAACTTTGCGCTTGGCTGTTCGGGAAGTCGAACAATAATAGCACTAGTAGTATAGTGTATGCTTCTGGCAATCTGACACCAAATTAACTGTTGCACGTCCACCGCCTGAGTGAGGGAGAGCTTGCATTAGTCAAAAGTTTCTCCTTGTCCTGTGAGCCACCGCGCGCAAGCTTCTCCCGTCCTGCAACCTTCTCCTTGTTCGGCAAGTTGACGGGACACAACAAAGTAATGCTAGTCCATGCTGCCTCCTCTCCGGTTAACATGGCTTAATTTCAAACGAGATAAATACACTATCTGTCACTGTATATTTGTAAAAATACGGTCGGTGGACTTCATAATGCGCTCACTGCGCTCAATATGTATATTTTCCGGTGTTCATACGGTCACTAGCTCACCCTGACTGAGTATGTGTGTGCATGCACGTGTAGGTTGAGCACTTGAGCATGACCATGTGTGTTCCGTCGTGTGCTCGGACATGCATGCATTAGGGCGTCGCGCGCGTTTTTGCGTCCATGTGTACGTGTGACTATTGCATACATGTAGGGGGAGTACGTGTAGGGTGAAGGAAATATGCCTAGAGGCAATAATAAAGTTATTATTTATTTCCTTATATCATGATAAAGGTTTATTATTCATGCTAGAATTGTAAACATAATACATGTGTGAATACATAGACAAACAGAGTGTCACTAGTATGCCTCTACTTGACTAGCTCGTTAATCAAAGATGGTTATGTTTCCTGACCATGGACAAAGAGTTGTTATTTGACTTAACGGGATCACATCATTAGTTGAATGATCTGATTGACATGACCCATTCCATTAGCTTAGCACCCGATCGTTTAGTATGTTGCTATTGCTTTCTTCATGACTTATACATGTTCCTATGACTATGAGATTATGTAACTCCCGTGTGCCGGAGGAACACTTTGTGTGCTACCAAACGTCACAACGTAACTGGGTGATTATAAAGGAGCTCTACAGGTGTCTCCAAAGGTACATGTTGGGTTGACGTATTTCGAGATTAGGATTTGTCACTCCGATCGTAGGAGAGGTATCTCTGGGCCCTCTCGGTAATGCACATCACTTAAGCCTTGCAAGCACTGCAACTAATGAAGTAGTTGAGGATGATGTATTATGGAACGAGTAAAGAGACTTGCCGGTAACGATATTGAACTAGGTATTGGATACCGACGATCGAATCTCGGGCAAGTAACATACCGATGACAAAGGGAACAACGTATGTTGTTATGCGGTCTGACCGGTAAAGATCTTCATAGAATATGTAGGAGCCAATATGGGCATCCAGGTCCCGCTATTGGTTATTGACCAGAGACGTGTCTCGGTCATGTCTACATTGTTCTCGAACCCGTAGGGTCCGCACGCTTAAGGTTTCGATGATAGTTATATTATGAGTTTATACGTTTTGATGTACCGAAGGTTGTTCGGAGTCCCGGATGTGATCACGGACATGACGAGGAGTCTCGAAATGGTCGAGACATAAAGATTGATATATTGGAAGCCTATGTTTGGATATCGGAAGTGTTCCGGGTGAAATCGGGATTTTACCGGTACCGGGAGGTTACCGGAACCCCCCGGGAGCTATATGGGCCTTAGTGGGCCTTAGTGGAAAAGAGAGCGAGAGGTGGCCAGAGATGGGCCGCGCGCCCCTCCCCCCTTGGTCCGAATAGGACAAGGAGAGGGGGTCGGCCCCCCTTCTCCTTCCCCCTCCGCCACTATTCCAACCTGGATAGGGGGAGTCCTACTCCCGGAGGAGGAGGACTCCTGCGCGCGCTCCCTAGGCGGCCGCCCCCCCCTTGAACCTTTATATACGGAGGCAGGGGCACAGATGGACACAAGTGATATCCACGTGATCAATATTCTTAGCCGTGTGCGGTGCCCCCTTCCACCATAGTCCTCGATAATATTGTAGCGGTGCTTAGGCGAAGCCCTGCGACAGTAGTACATCAAGATCGTCACCACGCGATCGTGCCGACGGAACTCTTCCCCAACACTTTGCTGGATCGGAGTCCGGGGATCGTCATCGAGCTGAACGTGTGCTAGAACTCGGAGGTGCCGTAGTTTCGGTGCTTGATCGGTCGGGCCGTGAAGACGTACGACTACATCAACAAGTTAACGCTTCCGTTGTCGATCTACAAGGGTACGTAGATCACACTCTCCCCTCTCGTTGCTATGCATCACTCATGATCTTGCGTGTGCGTAGGAATTTTTGAAATTACTACGTTCCTCCCAACAGTGGCATCCGAGCCTAGGTTTTATGTGTTGATGTTATATGCACGAGTAGAACACAAGTGAGTTGTGGGCCAATATAAGTCATACTGCTTACCAGCATGTCATACTTTGGTTCGGCGGTATTGTTGGCGAAGCGGCCCGGACCGACATTACGCGTACGCTTACGCGAGACCGGTTCTCCCGACGTGCTTTGCACATAGGTGCCTTGCGGGTGACAGTTTCTCCAACTTTAGTTGAACCGAGTGTGGCTACGCCCGGTCCTTGCGAAGGTTAAAACAACACCAACTTGACAAACTATCGTTGTGGTTTTGATGCGTAGGTAAGATTGGTTCTTGCTTAAGCCCGTAGCAGCCACGTAAAACTTGCAACAACAAAGTAGAGGACGTCTAACTTGTTTTTGCAGGGCATGTTGTGATGTGATATGGTCAAGACATGATGCTAAATTTTATTGTATGAGATGATCATGTTTTGTAACCGAGTTATCGGCAACTGGCAGGAGCCATATGGTTGTCGCTTTATTGTATGCAATGCAATCGCGCTGTAATGCTTTACTTTATCACTAAGCGGTAGCGATAGTCGTGAAGCATAAGATTGGCGAGACGACAACGATGCTACGATGGAGATCAAGGTTGCGCGCCGATGACGATGGTGATCATGACGGTGCTTCGAAGATGGAGATCAGAAGCACAAGATGATGATGGCCATATCATATCACTTATATTGATTGCATGTGATGTTTATCTTTTATGCATCTTATCTTGCTTTGATTGATGGTAGCATTTTAAGATGATCTCTCACTAATTATCAAGAAGTGTTCTCCCTGAGTATGCACCGTTGCGAAAGTTCTTCGTGCTGAGACACCACGTGATGATCGGGTGTGATAGGCTCTACATTCAAATACAACGAGTGCAAAACAGTTGCACACGCGGAATACTTAGGTTATACTTGACGAGCCAAGCATATACAAATATGGCCTCGGAACACAGAGACCGGAAGGTCGAGCGTGAATCATATAGTAGATATGATTAACATAGTGATGTTCACCAATGAAACTACTCCATCTCACGTGATGATCGGACATGGTTTAGTTGATTTGGACCACGTGATCACTTAGAAGACTAGAGGGATGTCTATCTAAGTGGGAGTTCTTTAGTAATATGATTAATTGAACTTAAATTTATCATGAACTTAGTACCTGATAGTATCTTGCTTGTTTATGTTTGATTGTAGATAGATGGCCCGTGCTGTTGTTCCGTTGAATTTTAATGCGTTCCTTGAGAAAGCAAAGTTGAAAGATGATGGTAGCAATTACACGGAATGGGTCCGTAACTTGAGGATTATCCTCATTGCTGTATAGAAGAATTACGTCCTGGAAGCACCGCTGGGTGCCAGGCCTGCTGCGGGAGCAACACCAATGTTATGAACGTCTGGCAGAGCAAAGCTGATGACTACTCGATAGTTCAGTGTGCCATGCTTTACGGCTTAGAATCGGGACTTCAACAACGTTTTGAACGTCATGGAGCATATGAGATGTTTCAGGAGTTGAAGTTAATATTTCAAGCAAATACCCGGATTGAGAGATATGAAGTCTCCAATAAGTTCTATAGCTGCAAGATGGAGGAGAACAGTTCTGTCAGTGAGCATATACTCAAAATGTCTGGGTATAATAATCACTTGATTCAATTGGGAGTTAATCTTCCAGATGATTGCGTCATTGACAGAATTCTCCAATCACTGCCACCAAACTACAAGAGCTTCGTGATGAACTATAATATGCAAGGGATGAATAAGACTATTCCCGAGCTCTTCGCAATGCTGAAAGCTGCGGAGGTAGAAATCAAGAAGGAGCATCAAGTGTTGATGGTCAACAAGACCACTAGTTTCAAGAAAAAGGGCAAAGGGAAGAAGAAGGGGAACTTCAAAAAGAACGGCAAGCAAGTTGCTGCTCAAGAGAAGAAACCCAAAGTCTGGATCTAAGCCTGAAACTGAGTGCTTCTACTGCAAGCAGACTGGTCACTGGAAGCGGAACTGCCCCAAGTATTTGGCGGATAAGAAGGATGACAAGGTGAACAAAGGTATATGTGATATACATGTTATTGATGTGTACCTTACTAGAGCTCGCAGTAGCACCTGGATATTTGATACTGGTTCTGTTGCTAATATTTGCAACTCGAAACAGGGACTATGGATTAAGCGAACACTGACGAAGGACGAGGTGACGATGCGCGTGGGAAATGGTTCCAAAGTCGATGTGATCGCGGTCGGCACGCTACCTCTACATCTACCATCGGGATTAGTATTAGACCTAAATAATTGTTATTTGGTGCCAGCGTTGAGCATGAACATTATATCTGGATCTTATTTGATGCGAGACGGTTATTCATTTAAATCAGAGAATAATGGTTGTTCTATTTATATGAGTAATATCTTTTATGGTCATGCACCCTTGAAGAGTGGTCTATTTTTGATGAATCTTGATAGTAGTGATACACATATTCATAATGTTGAAGCCAAAAGATGGAGAGTTGATAATGATAGTGCAACTTATTTGTGGCACTGCCGTTTAGGTCATATCGGCGTAAAGCGTATGAAGAAACTCCATACTGATGGACTTTTGGACACTTGATTATGAATCACTTGGTACTTGCGAACCGTGCCTCATGGGCAAGATGACTAAAACACCATTCTCCGGTACTATGGAGAGAGCAACAGATTTGTTGGAAATCATACATACAGATGTATGTGGTCGATGAATATTGAGGCTCGTGGCGGATATCGTTATTTTCTCACCTTCACAGATGACTTTAAGCAGATATGGGATATATCTACTTAATGAAACATAAGTCTGAACATTTGAAAAGTTCAAAGAATTTCAGAGTGAAGTTGAAAATCATCGTAACAAGAAAATAAAGTTTCTACGATCTGATCGTGGAGGAGAATATTTGAGTTACGAGTTTGGTGTACATTTGAAACAATGCGGAATAGTTTCGCAACTCACGCCACCTGGAACACCACAGCGTAATGGTGTGTCCGAACGTCGTAATCGTACTTTACTAGATATGGTGCGATCTATGATGTCTCTTACTGATTTACCGCTATCGTTTTGGGGTTATGCTTTAGAGACGGCCGCATTCACGTTAAATAGGGCACCATCAAAATCCGTTGAGACGACGCCTTATGAACTGTGGTTTGGCAAGAAACCAAAGTTGTCGTTTCTGAAAGTTTGGGGCTGCGATGCTTATG
>NW_024111790.1:0-22930 GCF_003073215.2 Triticum urartu | reverse complement strand
CCTCGTCGTCGAGTCGGCGGAGGACGACACCTGCTTGACCAGACGGGCCATGTCCGGGACTGGGCTCCGCCGGGGTGGTACTGGGAGGCGCTACCTACCGAGAGGCGCAGGTTGGTGAGGAGCCAACCTATCGTTGACCCGGACCTTCTTTGGCGGCGGTCGCGTGGGCCAGTGACCGTCCGGAGGCTCGAGGGCCCCGCGGAGGTGGTGCGTCACCGTGTTAGTGAGGAGGACGCGCACGTCCGTCGCTACTTGTTTGCGTTGGAGCACAGGTTCTCCAATACCTGGCAGGTTCTCCAGGGATCTCACTGGAGCTATGATCCCGTGATGGTTCCTTCTCTGTGGGTGTCCACCGCCCGCGCCGATACCCGTCGTGTGCTAGGGTTTTAGTTGTATTAGTGATGTTATATGTATGACACTATTCGGGATGTATTAGTGATAATATTCGACGATGTACGGACGCATGAGATGATTTACTTTTGTTTATTGAATGCATGCTAATTTGAGTCCTATAAGATATTTTGAAATGTATATCTTGTGTTGCTCAAATAGGATATGTGCTTGCCCAAGTGGCCGGTCATGTTTGCAGGTTACACCTCCGAGTGGCCTATGTTTTGCCGGAGTGTTGATTCATTTCCGTTCCGGCAAATTTCAGGCGCTCGATATGTCCTATTTTAGCAAAGGTCATGCCGGATTTTTCCGTGAATTTTGGCATGACTTGTGCCAGAATATGTAGGAAATATCGAGTGCCCCGGATTTGTGTGTTGAGTATCCTGGTAGTTGTATTCGATCGATTTTCAATTAATGTTTTAATTATGAACATAGGAAATGTCTGACGACGAAAAGGATTTTCGTATTTGCAAATACTGCGAAGATGAGCGCGGCCTGTGCGACGGAATCTTCCTAGATGATGATAGGCACTTCAGCATCAAGCTGGACGAGAATTTCGAAGTGGATACAGTAAGTCACAACGACAAGTCTTTTTTCATAATTAAGCATGACATTTGCTTCATTTGCTTCAACTTATAATTTAAGGATGACATTAAGCATGACAAGTCTTTTTTTACTATTCTACTAGCGTATCCCCTGCCATGCAAGAGTTTTTGTATTGGATAAGATAGGTTTCAGTCGTAATATGGAGGAAAAGAAATTTTACTTGAAGACCGAGCATGGTTATATTTTCAACGTAAAATTATACAATTCAAACGACTACACCTATTTTGGATGCAAAACATGGCGATCACTATGCAAGACTTATGCATTTGAGCCTGATATGGTTATCACCTTTGATATTCGTCCGGAAGATGATATTGAAGGTAATACCGACATCTGGGTCGATGTGCAGACGCCTCCAGTTATACCATTATGTAAGTTTCTCAACCATATCTATTTCTTTGATATTGTTTATTCAAAAATAGTTGACAACTAATTTGTATTGTCAGCTTATTTCGATGCAAGCAAACATGTCCATCGCTTGGTAGACAGGACCTACTACTGTCCCGGGGCTGAACTAAACTGCGAGGAGCTAAGTCATTATGTTTCATGGCTTGAGGATCTGGATACTGTCAAGACAAATTTTCTTCCAGCACTTAGAAATGTTAGTATCGAAAACGTGCAACCAATAGTGTTTGTAATGAACTATGGTCACATCTATTTAGGAATGATGGTAAGATTTTTACTATTTGTCCTCAGTGCATCTTTTCCATACATTATTTTTGCAGCTAAACTTCATTGCTAAGTATGTTACCATACGATGTTCTTCAACAGGGACTTCCGATGAATGTTAGGCCTTATGGGATCGAGACTAAAGGTACCATGAGTATTATTAGCTTACGGCCAAGATATCCTACAGATTACTTTAGTGCATTCAAGATTAGCGACGGATGCTTAATAGTGCAAGACTGGACCAAATATGTGATGGGGGAGCGCGGAGAAGTACTAGGGGGCAGCAAACAGATGCGCTACCCACGATTAGGAGACAGGTTCATCTGCATGCTCCAACTTGATCAAGGAGGAGAGCTACACATGTTTTATGTCACTACAAGAAACCTGTTAATCCATGACAGATTTCTGATGACGTTTTCGAAAACTGTCATGGACGGCCCGGCAGAGCCGTGCAAGCCCTCCAAAGCCCGCCTAGACTTCACCCAGAGCCCTGCAAGCCCTCCAAAGCCCGCCTAGACTTCACCCATATAAAAAGCTAACCCTAACCCTCATCCCCTCCCTCCCCTGCAGCCCCATCCTGATTCCCCATAGTCCCTCCCACATCGCCGCCACCAACCATCTCCTCGCCCCCCCTCCTGTCATTGCTCGCCGCTGGCCCTCCCCCTTCTCTCCTCTCACCTCGCAGCACTAGTAGCTACCAAATCCGCCGCATCCCTCACGCCGCAGTCAATGCCCGCCGGTTCTGGTGACTCCACCACCGCGCAACACATAGATGAGCTGGTTTCCGATCCCTCGTCCTCCAAGCCAGTTGGATCCGCCGCTCCCGTTCCCATGCGCTCGCCTGCGACGCCTAGCCTGTGGCTAGGGTTTCGGCTGCAGGTCGCGTCCATCGTTGGCACGTCTCCGGCGGCTTCGCTCCATTGCACACCGCGCGCACTCGCGCCCTCTCCACCTTCTGGATGGCTTCTCCTAGCTCAGTGTGTTCGCCCGCGTTGGGCTGCACGGCGGCGACCCCAACCTCCTCTGCCACATCTCTGGCGCGGCTGTGCATCCTATGGCGACCTCCTTTGCAGCATTTGGACCACTGGAGGCCCTCCCTTGCCCAGGTGAGCACCTCAAACCCCATCTTTCTCTCCCCCCGGTATCTTTTTTTTTGTTAGGATGGGCTTTACCTGACTGAACGTGCTCATCTGTATAAGTAAACAGGCAATGATTCAACCTAAATATTTATAGGTTCCTATAAGTATTTGAACATCTAATTTTCACCCAATTGGTATAGGTTTTTCCATCTAATTCTCACCCAATACATAAAGATGTCAGGAACACCCAGAGTTTGGAAAAGGCACTTGGTGCATTCATACCAAGGAAGACCTTCCCGATTTCCTAGCATGGCCCCGCAGTTTACTAATGCATTTTTAGTTATGGATCATAGATTTAAAAATTGTTGGTTCCGGAAAACGGGGGATAGTTACATTCGAGTAATTTAACAAGTACAGAAGTGTTGTTTAGAGGAATTCTGTAGCCATGGCATTGATAGTCTCAACTATTGTTTTGTGAGTCGGCAGTACAGGCTGAATAGAGTAGAATAGAGTGAAAATTTGGTGAGAGATAATTGCAGCCTATGTGTAGCATAATGTATGTCTGCATGCAAACAAACTCCCCTTTACACACATATTCAGATTCAAAATCAGAGAAGCTTGATTCTCAATGACTGGATAGCTAGTAAATGAACCTTTACATTTTTTTACAAGAAGTTCCCTGAACCCGTGATCTAAACTGCAGGTTCAACAGCACTGTTAAATGCAATCTATACTGCAGGTCACTGTTCTGAACAAGTTCCCATTCTCAAGCATACAACATACTAGCGTCTTGCTGCCGCGCCATATGGATTGATAAATTGATTTTTCTCTAAAGTAGGTAACAGCATATGTTGTTGCAAAGTATATGAATATCTTTTTGTTGATGTAGCTGTTTGTTTATTTCTTTTATCTAATAAGGGGAAGTGGTCTGTATATTTTGAAGGGGAGAATATTTGAGTTGTACAATTAATTGTGTCTCTCATGTCCTTCACATCTAGACGGAGGGAACACATAACAGAAGTCTCAATATATTGGTGACATAGTCTGTTAAGAACCAATTCACATACATATCATATATACAAGAGCTAGGCAATCCATTTTACAGTTTGTAGGTACGATGCATTTTTTTCATGTGTGAATCTAGGAGAGGTGGTACTAAAAGGTTGGACTTTGTGCAGGTAGAAGAGATGTTTAGATACAAAATTAGATACAAAAAGGTCGCAGGTAGAAGAGATGTCTAGATATTTGAGTTACAGCTAGCGTGCTCCAATTAACAGGTAGAGATCATGGGCAGTTCGAAAGTAGAGTAGGATATGTTCAGAACTACAATTAAAAATGAAAGAAAACCATGCTTGGCTTTCTTTAGCAACAGTTCACTTCCACTTCTACCTGATTGTACCTCTTTAATGTCCATGAAGGTTTTCTGCTCTGCATACAGTATGGGTCAAAAGTCAAAATGGCGAAAAAGGCACTAACGTCGTTACTTGGAAACAATAATTAACTTTTGTAGTTTGTTTACCTTCTTTTGTCTCTCGAGTATACTTTGTGTGTCCATACTTCTGTTCCAAAAAGAAAATTGTAAGTAACAATGAAAGAAAGAAGAATTGGTTACCTGACTTGTTCATTACTGCCTTGATGTCTTATTCAATTATTGCCTGACTTCTTAATATACTTGGACGGATAATCCTTTTGTTTTCCCTTCTTTTTGGGGTTTGCAAGCAACAGTTTAAATGATGCTGAGTTTTTTTGCTTATTACAGCAAAAGTGATGGATTTCATACTATTGTATTTCTGGAAATGCGTATTCACAAAATTGCAATCTGAAGGAGTGATGGAAGTGGAGATTGCATGCTTTTTCTTTAATATACCTAATAGATGGTATATTATTTTCGCTTTAGATTTAAGAGTGTTCGATCTGCTACATCGTGCATTTGTTCAGTCTCAAAATTTCAGTGTTATTTCTAGCATATTCTCTATTTCTCGATATTATTCACACCACGTCATTGGTGAAAGCCTACTGGAAAGAATAATTAATTAATGGTGTGCTAGTAATCTTTAAACTAAAATGTTCGGTATACAACCAGAACTATACAAAAAAATGAGATCAGGGTATATTCCCTTGAATTATATACTTAATACATTTTCATGTGGGGGCTCTTTATAGAAAGCAATGGCGATAATAATCAAGAAAATATGCTAGTAATCCTGCTAGTAAAGATAATAATCAGGAAGTGGCATATATACAATTTCAACACATGCTCTGTCTCAATTCTTCATCCCATCTCATACTGAAGTGAGGGCAGAGATAATTATGTACCTTGTATGCCATGAAGGCTAATCAGTAAATTGGAGAATGCATGTTTTTTTTATTCCAACATATGTTACTGTTCTTCACAATTCCCAGGTGTTGTTAATCTAGATGTGAAGGTTATCGTACTAAGTGGATAATTTAATTGGCTAAAATGCTCTTGCCTTTGAGTGGTTTTTATTTCACATTACATGCAAAAAGCTAGTTTATTGACCTAATTACTTTTAATTAATGAAGAAAGTATGCCTCCAGTATTACTATTCTTCTTTTTCTTAGCGTGTGTTGCCCACATTTTTATGCTACCTTAATATAGTAGTGGTGTGTGCATCAGATGATTGCTTGGAAAATCAACTCATTATTGCTCTTTGTATTCATTTGGGAGCTGGCTATTATAACTTATTATAATTCTGATGTGTTTTGGATTCTTTGCAGATTTAGCAGTTAGTCCGTGTTACTAGAGATTAAAGTTTTTCAGCAGGATTACTTGGGTCCAATTAGCTGCCTGGAAGTGGCTGTGTAGTGTTGGAGATTAAAATCACCCCGTAGTGCTTTTTGAACAGAGTCATGTTACTCATTTTTTTTAAATGCTTATTGAAGGAAATATGCCCTAGAGGCAATAATAAAGTTATTGTTTATTTCCTTATAATCATGATAAATGTTTATTATTCATGCTAGAATTGTATTAACCGGAAACATAATACATGTGTGAATACATAGACAAACAAAGTGTCACTAGTATGCCTCTACTTGACTAGCTCGTTAATCAAAGATGGTTATGTTTCCTAACCATGAACAATGAGTTGTTATTTGATTAACGAGCTCACATCATTAGTTGAATGATCTGATTGGCATGACCCATTCCATTAGCTTAGCACCCGATCATTTAGTATGTTGCTATTGCTTTCTTCATGACTTATACATGTTCCTATGACTATGAGATTATGCAACTCCCATTTACCGGAGGAACACTTTGGGTGCTACCAAATGTCACAACGTAACTGGGTGATTATAAAGGAGCATTACAGGTGTCTCCAAAGGTAGATGTTGGGTTGGCGTATTTCGAGATTAGGATTTGTCACTCTGATTGTCGGAGAGGTATCTCTGGGCCCTCTCGGTAATACACATCACATAAGCCTTGCAAGCATTACAACTAATATGTTAGTTGTGAGATGATGTATTACGGAACGAGTAAAGAGACTTGCCGGTAACGAGATTGAACTAGGTATTGGATACCGACGATCGAATCTCGGGCAAGTAACATACCGATGACAAAGGGAACAACGTATGTTGTTATGCGGTCTGACCGATAAAGATCTTCGTAGAATATGTAGGAGCCAATATGGGCATCCAGGTCCCGCTATTGGTTATTGACCGGAGACGTGTCTCGGTCATGTCTACATTGTTCTCGAACCCGTAGGGTCCGCACGCTTAAGGTTACGATGACAAATTATATTATGAGTTTATGCATTTTGATGTACCAAAGGTTGTTCGGAGTCCCGGATGTGATCACGGACATGACGAGGAGTCTCGAAATGGTCGAGACATAAAGATTGATATATTGGAAGCCTATGTTTGGACATCGGAAGTGTTCCGGGTGAAATCGGGATTTTACCGGAGTACCGGGAGGGTTACCGGAACCCCCCGGGAGCCATATGGGCCTTCATGGGCCTTAGTGGAAAGGAGAAAGGGGCAGCCCAAGGTGGCTGCGCCACTTCCCCCTCCCCTAGTCCTATTAGGACTAGGAGAAGGTGGCCGGCCCCCCTCTCTCCCTTTCCCTCCAAGGAATCCTAGTTGGACTAGGATTGGGGGGAGGAATCCTACTCCCAGAGGGAGTAGGACTCTCCTGCGCCTCCCCTCCTTGGCCGGCCAGCCCTCCCCCTTGGCTCCTTTATATACGGAGGCAGGGGGCACCTCTAGACACACAAGTTGATCCACGTGATCTATTCCTTAGCCGTGTGCGGTGCCCCCTGCCACCATATACCTCGATAATACTGTAGCGGAGTTTAGGCGAAGCCCTGCTGCAGTAGTACATCAAGATCGTCACCACGCCGTCGTGCTGACGGAACTCTTCCCCGACACTTTGCTGGATCAGAGTCCGGGGATCGTCATCGAGCTGAACGTGTGCTCGAACTCGGAGGTGCCGTAGTTTCGGTGCTTGATCGGTTGGATCGTGAAGACGTACGACTACTTCCTCTACGTCGTGTCAGCGCTTCCGCAGTCGGTCTGCGTTGGGTACGTAGACAACACTCTCCCCTCTCGTTGCTATGCATCACATGATCTTGCGTGTGCGTAGGAAAATTTTGAAATTACTACGTTCCCCAACAGTGGCATCCGAGCCTAGGTTATTTATGTTGATGTTATATGCACGAGTAGAACACAAGTGAGTTGTGGACGATACAAGTCATACTGCCTACCAGCATGTCATACTTTGGTTCGGCGGTATTGTTGGACGAGACGACCCGGACCAACCTTACGCGTACGCTTACGCGAGACCGGTTCCCTCGACTTGCTTTGCACAGAGATGGCTTGCGGGCGACTGTCTCTCCAACTTTAGTTGAACCAAGTGTGGCTACGCCCGGTCCTTGCGAAGGTTAAAACGGAGTCTATTTGACAAACTATCGTTGTGGTTTTGATGCGTAGGTGAGATTGGTTCTTACTTAAGCCCGTAGCAGCCACGTAAAACATGCAACAACAAAGTAGAGGACGTCTAACTTGTTTTTGCAGGGCATGTTGTGATGTGATATGGTCAAGGCATGATGCTGAATTTTATTGTATGAGATGATCATGTTTTGTAACCGAGTTATCGGCAACTGGCAGGAGCCATATGGTTGTCGCTTTATTGTATGCAATGCAATCGCGATGTAATGCTTTACTTTATTACTAAACGGTAGTGATAGTCGTGGAAGCATAAGATTGGCGAGACGACAACGATGCTACGATGGAGATCAAGGTGTCGCGCCGGTGACGATGGTGATCATGACGGTGCTTCGGAGATGGAGATCACAAGCACAAGATGATGATGGCCATATCATATCACTTATATTGATTGCATGTGATGTTTATCTTTTATGCATCTTATCTTGCTTTGATTGACGGTAGCATTATAAGATGATCTCTCACTAAATTATCAAGAAGTGTTCTCCCTGAGTATGCACCGTTGCCAAAGTTCGTCGTGCCCAGACACCACGTGATGATCGGGTGTGATAAGCTCTACGTCCATCTACAACGGGTGCAAGCCAGTTTTGCACACGCAGAATACTCAGGTTAAACTTGACGAGCCTAGCATATGCAGATATGGCCTCGGAACACGGAGACCGAAAGGTCGAGCATGAATCATATAGTAGATATGATCAACATAAACGATGTTCACCATTGAAAACTACTCCATCTCACGTGATGATCGGTTATGGTTTAGTTGATTTGGATCACGTAATCACTTAGAAGATTAGAGGGATGTCTATCTAAGTGGGAGTTCTTAAGTAATATGATTAATTGAACTTAAATTTATCATGAACTTAGTACCTGATAGTATCTTGCTTGTTTATGTTGATTGTAGATAGATGGCTCGTGCTGTTGTTCCGTTGAATTTTAATGCGTTCCTTGAGAAAGCAAAGTTGAAAGATGATGGTAGCAATTACACGGACTGGGTCCGTAACTTGAGGATTATCCTCATTGCTGCACAGAAGAATTACGTCCTGGAAGCACCGCTGGGTGCCAGGCCTGCTGCTGGAGCAACACCAGATGTTATGAACGTCTGGCAGAGCAAAGCTGATGACTACTCGATAGTTCAGTGTGCCATGCTTTACGGCTTAGAATCGGGACTTCAACGACGTTTTGAACGTCATGGAGCATATGAGATGTTCCAGGAGTTGAAGTTAATATTTCAAGCAAATGCCCGGAATGAGAGATATGAAGTCTCCAATAAGTTCTATAGCTGCAAGATGGAGGAGAACAGTTCTGTCAGTGAGCATATACTCAAAATGTCTGGGTATAATAATCACTTGATTCAATTGGGAGTTAATCTTCCAGATGATTGCGTCATTGACAGAATTCTCCAATCACTGCCACCAAGCTACAAGAGCTTCGTGATGAACTATAATATGCAAGGGATGAACAAGACTATTCCCGAGCTCTTCGCAATGCTGAAAGCTGCGGAGGTAGAAATCAAAAAGGAGCATCAAGTGTTGATGGTTAACAAAACCACTAGTTTCAAGAAAAAGGGCAAAGGGAAGAAGAAGGGGAACTTCAAGAAGAACGGCAAGCAAGTTGCTGCTCAGGAGAAGAAACCCAAGTCTGGACCTAAGCCTGAAACTGAGTGCTTCTACTGCAAGCAGACTGGTCACTGGAAGCGGAACTGCCCCAAGTATTTGGCGGATAAGAAGGATGGCAAGGTGAACAAAGGTATATGTGATATACATGTTATTGATGTGTACCTTACTAGAGCTCGCAGTAGCACTGGGTATTTGATACTGGTTCTGTTGCTAATATTTGCAACTCGAAACAGGGACTACGGAATAAGCGGGCACTGGCAAAGGACGAGGTGACGATGCGCGTGGGAAACGGTTCCAAAGTCGATGTGATCGCGGTCGGCACGCTACCTCTACATCTACCTTCGGGATTAATATTAGACCTAAATAATTGTTATTTGGTGCCAGCGTTGAGCATGAACATTATATCTGGATCTTGTTTAATGCGAGACGGTTATTCATTTAAATCAGAGAATAATGGTTGTTCTATTTATATGAGTAATATCTTTTATGGTCATGCACCCTTGAAGAGTGGTCTATTCTTATTGAATCTCGATAGTAGTAATACACATATTCATAATGTTGAAGCCAAAAGATGCAGAGTTGATAATGAAAGTGCAACTTATTTGTGGCACTGTCGTTTAGGTCATATCGGTATAAAGCGCATGAAGAAACTCCATACTGATGGACTTTTGGAACCACTTGATTATGAATCACTTGGTACTTGCGAACCGTGCCTCATGGGCAAGATGACTAAAACACCGTTCTCCGGTACTATGGAGAGAGCAACAGATTTGTTGGAAATCATACATACCGATGTATGTGGTCCGATGAATATTGAGGCTCGTGGCGGATATCGTTATTTTCTCACCTTCACAGATGATTTAAGCAGATATGGGTATATCTACTTAATGAAACATAAATCTGAAACATTTGAAAAGTTCAAAGAATTTCAGAGTGAAGTTGAAAATCATCGTAACAAGAAAATAAAGTTTCTACGATCTGATCGTGGAGGAGAATATTTGAGTTACGAGTTTGGTGTACATTTGAAAAACTGTGGAATAGTTTCGCAACTCACGCCACCCGGAACACCACAGCGTAATGGTGTGTCCGAACGTCGTAATCGTACTTTACTAGATATGGTGCGATCTATGATGTCTCTTACTGATTTACCGCTATCGTTTTGGGGTTATGCTTTAGAGACGGCCGCATTCACGTTAAATAGGGCACCATCAAAATCCGTTGAGACGACGCCTTATGAACTATGGTTTGGCAAGAAACCAAAGTTGTCGTTTCTTAAAGTTTGGGGCTGCGATGCTTATGTGAAAAAGCTTCAACCTGATAAGCTCAAACCCAAATCGGAGAAATGTGTCTTCATAGGATACCCAAAGGAGACTGTTGGGTACACCTTCTATCACAGATCCGAAGGCAAGACATTCGTTGCTAAGAATGGATCCTTTCTAGAGAAGGAGTTTCTCTCGAAAGAAGTGAGTGGGAGGAAAGTAGAACTTGACGAGGTAACTGTACCTGCTCCCTTACTGGAAAGTAGTTCATCACAGAAAACTGTTTCAGTGACACCTACACCAGTTAGTGAGGAAGCCAATGATAATGATCATGAAACTTCAGATCAAGATACTACTGAACCTCGTAGATCAACCAGAGTAAGATCCGCACCAGAGTGGTACGGTAATCCTGTTCTGGAAGTCATGCTACTAGATCATGATGAACCTACGAACTATGAAGAAGCGATGGTGAGCCCAGATTCCGCAAAGTGGCTTGAAGCCATGAAATCTGAGATGGGATCCATGTATGAGAACAAAGTATGGACTTTGGTTGACTTGCCCGATGATCGGCAAGCAATTGAAAATAAATGGATCTTTAAGAAGAAGACTGACGCTGATGGTAATGTTACTGTCTACAAAGCTCGACTTGTCGCAAAAGGTTTTCGGCAAGTTCAAGGGATTGACTACGATGAGACCTTCTCACCCGTAGCGATGCTTAAGTCCGTCCGAATCATGTTAGCGATTGCCGCATTTTATGATTATGAAATTTGGCAGATGGATGTCAAAACTGCATTCCTGAATGGATTTCTGGAAGAAGAGTTGTATATGATGCAACCGGAAGGTTTTGTCGATCCAAAGGGAGCTAACAAAGTGTGCAAGCTCCAGCGATCCATTTATGGACTGGTGCAAGCCTCTCGGAGTTGGAATAAACGTTTTGATAGTGTGATCAAAGCATTTGGTTTTATACAGACTTGGAGAAGCCTGTATTTACAAGAAAGTGAGTGGGAGCTCTGTAGCATTTCTGAATATTATATGTGGATGACATATTACTGCTATTGGAAATGATATAGAATTTCTGGATAGCATAAAGGGATACTTGAATAAGAGTTTTTCAATGAAAGACCTCGGTGAAGCTGCTTACATATTAGGCATTAAGATCTATAGAGATAGATCAAGACGCTTAATTGGACTTTCACAAAGCACATACCTTGACAAAGTTTTGAAGAAGTTCAAAATGGATCAAGCAAAGAAAGGTTCTTGCCTGTGTTACAAGGTGTGAAGTTGAGTAAGACTCAATGCCCGACCACTGCAGAAGATAGAGAGAAAATGAAAGATGTTCCCTATGCTTCAGCCATAGGCTCTATCATGTATGCAATGCTGTGTACCAGACCTGATGTGTGCCTTGCTATAAGTTTAGCAGGGAGGTACCAAAGTAATCCAGGAGTGGATCACTGGACAGCGGTCAAGAACATCCTGAAATACCTGAAAAGGACTAAGGATATGTTTCTCGTATATGGAGGTGACAAAGAGCTCACCGTAAAAGGTTACGTTGATGCAAGCTTTGACACTGATCCGGACGATTCTAAATCGCAAACCGGATACGTGTTTACATTAAACGGTGGAGCTGTCAGTTGGTGCAGTTCTAAACAAAGCGTCGTAGCGGGATCTACATGTGAAGCGGAGTACATAGCTGCTTCGGAAGCAGCGAACGAAGGAGTCTGGATGAAGGAGTTCATATCCGATCTAGGTGTCATACCTAATGCATCGGGTCCAATGAAAATCTTTTGTGACAATACTGGTGCAATTGCCTTGGCAAAGGAATCCAGATTTCACAAAAGGACCAAACACATCAAGAGACGCTTCAATTCCATCCGGGATCTAGTCCAGGTGGGAGACATAGAGATTTGCAAGATACATACGGATCTGAATGTTGCAGACCCGTTGACTAAGCCTCTTCCACGAGCAAAACATGATCAGCACCAAAGCTCCATGGGTGTTAGAATCATTACAGTGTAATCTAGATTATTGACTCTAGTGCAAGTGGGAGACTGAAGGAAATATGCCCTAGAGGCAATAATAAAGTTATTATTTATTTCCTTATAATCATGATAAATGTTTATTATTCATGCTAGAATTGTATTAACCGGAAACATAATACATGTGTGAATACATAGACAAACAAAGTGTCACTAGTATGCCTCTACTTGACTAGCTCGTTAATCAAAGATGGTTATGTTTCCTAACCATGAACAATGAGTTGTTATTTGATTAACGAGGTCACATCATTAGTTGAATGATCTGATTGACATGACCCATTCCATTAGCTTAGCACCCGATCGTTTAGTATGTTGCTATTGCTTTCTTCATGACTTATACATGTTCCTATGACTATGAGATTATGCAACTCCCGTTTACCGGAGGAACACTTTGGGTGCTACCAAACGTCACAACATAACTGGGTGATTATAAAGGAGCATTACAGGTGTCTCCAAAGGTAGATGTTGGGTTGGCGTATTTCGAGATTAGGATTTGTCACTCCGATTGTCGGAGAGGTATCTCTGGGCCCTCTCGGTAATACGCATCACATAAGCCTTGCAAGCATTACAACTAATATGTTAGTTGTGAGATGATGTATTACGGAACGAGTAAAGAGACTTGCCGGTAACGAGATTGAACTAGGTATTGGATACCGACGATCGAATCTCGGGCAAGTAACATACCGATGACAAAGGGAACAACGTATGTTGTTATGCGGTCTGACCGATAAAGATCTTCGTAGAATATGTAGGAGCCAATATGGGCATCCAGGTCCCGCTATTGGTTATTGACCGGAGACGTGTCTCGGTCATGTCTACATTGTTCTCGAACCCGTAGGGTCCGCACGCTTAAGGTTACGATGACAGTTATTATGAGTTTATGCATTTTGATGTACCGAAGGTTGTTCGGAGTCCCGGATGTGATCACGGACATGACGAGGAGTCTCGAAATGGTCGAGACGTAAAGATTGATATATTGGAAGCCTATGTTTGGACATCGAAAGTGTTCCGGGTGAAATCGGGATTTTACCGGGTTACCGGGAGGTTACCGGAACCCCCCCGGGGAACCATATGGGCCTTCATGGGCCTTAGTGGAAAGGAGAAAGGGGCAGCCCAAGGTGGCTGCGCCACTTCCCCCTCCCCTAGTCCTATTAGGACTAGGAGAAGGTGGCTGGCCCCCCTCTCTCTCTTTCCCCCCTTGGGAATCCTAGTTGGAATAGGATTGGGGGGTGAGTCCTACTCCCAGAAGGAGTAGGACTCCTCCTGCGCCTCTCTCCCTGGCCGGCACCCCCTCCCCCCTTGGCTCCTTTATATACTGAGGTAGAGGCACCCTAGAACACACAAGTTGATCCACGTGATCTATTCCTTAGCCGTGTGCGGTGCCCCCTGCCACCATATACCTCGATAATACTGTAGCGGAGTTTAGGCGAAGCCCTGCTGCTGTAGTTCATCAAGATCGTCACCACGCCGTCGTGCTGACAGAACTCTTCCCCGACACTTTGCTGGATCGGAGTCCGGGGATCGTCATCGAGCTGAACGTGTGCTCGAACTCGGTGGTGCCGTAGTTTCGGTGCTTGATCGGTTGGATCGTGAAGACGTACGACTACTTCCTCTACGTCGTGTCATCGCTTCCGCAGTCGGTCTGCGTTGGGTACGTAGACAACACTCTCCCCCTCGTTGCTATGCATCACATGATCTTGCGTGTGCGTAGGAAAATTTTTGAAATTACTACGAAACCCAACACTTATAGCGCCTTCAGATATGCTTGTGATGTTTTGATATTAATTTTGTTCTTGGAAATCAGATCAGATTGTTGGAAATTTGTATTTTCTTGTGAACAAATGCTATTTTTTGAATGAATATAATTTGTTGTCTATGTAAATTGTGATGCATCGATAAAACAGGTTGGACTAAAAAAGGGGCTAATGGGTGTGGGCTGGAATGAAATTATTAGTCTGACTGGAACGAAATTATTAGGCCAAAACCACAACTGGGCCCATGCTCGCATCCACGTCAGATCCATGTAGGCGCCCATGTAGGCGCCATGTTAGGTCCACGTTGATTCCAGGTCATGTAAATCGGTGACGGTCTGTTCCATCATATCCTAGTTTGGGCCAGGCGGGCCTAGGGCAGATCCTTGACGGCCAATAACCGTCATGGAAGGTTAGATGTGAAATTATGACGCGATATACATGACGGATTTCTAATCCGTCATGGTGGGCACGCATGACAGTTTTTGGCTGATTTGTGACGGACCAGGACCGTCATGTATTAACAACTTTCTTGTAGTGTGTTATTTTACCTAAGAGAGAGCAGCAGGAGTGATTAGCTAGCTAGAAATGATTTTGAGGATGATGATGTGCTACACTATTACTATGATGATAAAATAGCTAGTGTTGGTGGTAATGACTGATGATTATTATTAGCTAGTATTAGTGGTGATTAAATAAATACTGTTGGTGGTAATGACTATGATGATGATGAAATAGCTTGTGCTGGCGGATTAGATTCAAGTGGAGGCAACATGTGGTGCACATCGAAAGTACTACTAGTCCAAACTAGATCAAGTTTGGATTAGTAGTATACTTTTGACATGCACCACATATTGCTTCCACTTGAACCTAATCCACCTTCATTTGACACACTGTTATGGACATAATGATGTAAACCTCATAACTGGTATTGTACCAATATTTGTATGATGGCGCATAAATACACTAAAAAAAGAATACTAGTAGCGATGGAGAGAAAACACACTGCCAGTAGTTATATTAGCAGTAGCGTGGGAGTGAACAAACGTTGCAGCTATTTGTCCTAGCAGTAGCGCGTGCGGGCACGCGTTACTGCTACGCAATAGTTGTAGCACCTTATTAGTAGTGTGCCTACCCGCGCTACTAGTGGGCACAAAACCAGCGCTACTGCTAGGGTTTTCCCTAGTAGTGAAAGAACACAGCAAAGCCTCCAGTAGACCTCCTGTCATCAGGACATCCTGCCCAATCTGCATCAGAAAAGGCACTAACAGTTGTTGAAGGATATTTGCATATTGTCAGACCAGTTCCAGCACTCCCTTGGATATATCTTAATATTCGCTTTATAGTTGTCGAGTGAACAGAAGTAGGAGCATGCAAAAACTGATAGACTTTGTTGACAGAGAAAGAAATATTTGGTCTTGTTAATGTTAAGTACTGAAGTGCACCAACTATACTTCTATATTTAGTTCCTTCTTCTGGGCTTAGTAACTCTCCTTCATGCAATGACAATTTTTCAGTAGTTGACATAGGTGTGTTGCAAGGCTTACAATCTGTCATCCCTACACGCTTCAATATGTCTTTGGCATACTTTTCTTGTGTAAGTAAAGTACCTTCATTTAACCATTTAACTTCTGTGCCTAGGAAATAGTGCAACTCTCCTAGATCTTTGATTGCAAATTCATTTTTCAAATTTCTCAACAAAGCTGAGGTGGCTTCTGATGAAGAGCTAGCAACAATTATATCATCAACATAAATTAACATAAATATGATCACCTTCCCTTTCTGAAAGAAGAACAGAGAAGTGTCCCCCCTTGATGGTCGAAAACCAGGTTGTTGCAGCTTTGAGCTCAACCTTGAATACCACACCCTGGGTGCCTGTTTTAGACCATATAGAGCTTTGTCCAACCTGCATACATTATGTGGCCTTGACCCACCCTCAAAACCAGGTGGCTGTCGCATATAGACCTCTTCCTCGAGAACGCCATGCAAGAACGCATTTTGTACATCCAATTGCCGAAGGCTCCATCCCCTGGAGACAGCAACAGACAAAACAAGCCTAATAGTAGCAGCTTTTACTACTGGACTAAAGGTGTCCTCATAGTCAATACCATATATTTGTTTGAATCCTTTAGCCACTAGCCTAGCCTTGTATCTGTCTATTGTACCGTCAGATTTCCTTTTAATTTTATATACCCGTTTATAGTCTATAATGTTTCTTCCTTCCTTAGGTGACACTAGATGCCATGTTTGATTTCTCATAAGAGCATCATACTCAACATCCATAGCATTTTTCCAATTTTTGTTACTCAAGGCTTCTATCAAGTTTTGTGGTTCACCGATGGCAGCAAAATTTGCAAACTTGAAAATTTTCTTACAGCTTGTTGTGATCGAGTTACTCGTGTAGACCCAGCGGCACCAGTCGAACCGGTCGCAGAAGATCCTCCTCCCATAGCCGTATCAGGTTCGACAACGGCCACAAACGATCCGCCTCCTCGTACTGACCGGACAGGAGGATCCGCCTCGGCGCTCGAGCGGTCGATCCGCCTCGGATCAGGCGCAGACGGGCTGCCGGCCTCATCATGGCGCGTAGGAGTTATCGCGCACTCAGCCGACCAGGCCCGGCTGTCCTCACATGAGGACAAAAGCGGACTGGACCCACTTGCCCATGGGCCGCCGAATTCCGTCCACCTGTCACGCGCGGAGAGGGTGCTCGTGACCCGCGCGCCTGTTTCCACCCATGTGTCGGGCGCAGAGGGACTGCCATCGCCAGGCGAATCCTCCCTGGGATTTGTGCTTGCTGCGCCTGCTGCATTTGTGTCAGATCTCTCGGGATCGGCTCCTGTCCCTTCCTCGTGTCCTGCGCCTATGGAGCCATGCAGAAAGAGTTGATTCTGCATAAAATCATGACCACGAATAACTTTTTTTTCTGTAAATCAGTGTTATGACTAGTTGCCAATTGATCAACACATTCATTACCCCCGTGATCTATTGGATTTAGAAGCTCCGGGGACAAAAGAAGAATTTCTGCCCGTAGGCGAGCGCCAGCATTTGGGTGCAATTCAGAGAAAGGAAAATTGTTTCATCAAAGACAACATCTCTTGAGATGTATATACGTCCGGTATAAATATCTAGGCATTTAAAGCCCTTATGCAAGTTACTGTAACCAAGAAAAGCGCACCTTTTGGAGTGAAACTGAAGTTTATGTGAATTATATGGGTGCAAATTGGGCCAGCAAGCGCACCCAAAGATTCTAAGAGATGAATAACTGGGTTTTTCGTTGAACAATTTTTCAAGGGGAGTTTCAAACTTGATCACCTTGCTAGGCAACCTATTGATGAGATAGGTAGCGGCAATAAAAGCCTCATCCCAAAATTTCAAGGGCATGCAAGCTTGAGCAAGGAGGGAGAGACCTACTTCAACGATATGACGATTCTTGCGTTCGGCTGACCCATTCTGTTGATCAGCATGGGGACATGAAACATGATGGGATATCCCTATTTTAGTAAAAAAAAGGAATTTGATTTCTCATATCCCCCCCCCAATCCGTTTGGAGGGCAAGGATTTTTCGGCTGAATTGTCTTTCAACAAGATTTTGGAAGTCATGAAATTTTTGAAAAACTTCTGACTTATGTTTGATTAGGTAGATCCATGTGAACTTACTCATCTATGAAGCTCACATAGTATTTTTTTTCAACCTACTGATTCAACAGTTGGTCCCCATACATTAGAAAAGATAAGTTCCAAAGGAAACTTGGATTCACTTATAGACTTTGGATATGGTAACTGATGGCTCTTGCCCTTCTGGCAAGCATCACAAACAAGTTCATTATTTGATAAACTAACACATGGAAGCTTATTCTTGCTAATTATTTTGCTAACAATAATCAA
The DNA here is from genome assembly GCF_003073215.2 of Triticum urartu. Taxonomy (NCBI): domain Eukaryota; kingdom Viridiplantae; phylum Streptophyta; class Magnoliopsida; order Poales; family Poaceae; genus Triticum; species Triticum urartu. Next base: position 4,674 of record NW_024111790.1, on the reverse strand, counting down.
TGAAGGGTGTCCTAGATGCCGGTGCCATCTGTCCGAAGAAGGAGAGGTGACACTGAGCACATGCTTCTTGGCATCTTGTTCCATGTGTTTTATAGGGTATAGGCCTCGCCTACCCCTTCCGTGAAGAAGGGTTCTCTTCGTTGCCTGATCCTTAACAAAAAAAAGAATAGGGATGAATCTCAACGAAAGAGTTGTTATCAACGGAAATACGACTAGAAGAGATAACATGAAGGATATTTTTAAGAATAAGATCTCGTTCAGGGGTATATATGTGTGATTGACCAATGTGGGCAATAGTCATACCTGATCCACTAGCTGTGTGGATTTGCTCGTTTCCCGTGTAGCGGTTGCGAACTGTCGGCTTCTCTAAGTCTCCCGTGACGTGATCTGTCGCGCCGCTGTCAAGATACCAGTTGGTATCAACTCCATACTGGGGGGCCGCCATGTTTGCCGAGCGATGGTGCTATTGTTCTTCTCCTCCCTGGTAGGAAGAGTCATACCTCTTCCAACACTTCCATGCAGGGTGTCCAATCTTGCCGCAGATCTGGCAGGTAAGCTTGGCGGAGGGATTGTTGTTGTAGTTCCCGCCGCTTCTGCCTCCGTTGCCACCGCCTCCCCTGTTTCCACGGTTGGGTGGCTTGGAGTAGTTCCGGTTGCGATCACCGCCGCCACCGCCACTTTGCTTGTTGGGGAAGCCACGACCACGATCACCGCCGCCTTGCTTGTTGTTGAAGCGCCCACGTGTCGCCGCATTTGCAGACAACTGAGAAGACCCACCACGCAAGTTCATGCGAGTGTCGAAGCTTAGGAGCTGCGAGTAGAGCTCCGGCACCCCGACAGGCTCGACCCGTGAGCACATGGCAGAAACCACGGGATCGAACTCCTCATCGAGTCCAGCGAGGATGTGGGAGACGACATCTTCCTCGTCCACCTTCTTTCCTGAAGCAACTAACTCATCACAAAGTGTTCTGACCTTACCGACGTACTCAGCGATGGAGAGGTTGCCCTTCTGGAGGTTCGCCAGAGCAATCCTGACATTGACAGTCTGTGCGCGGGTATGCGATGCCAGCATCCCTTGCACAGTGTTCCATAGCTCAGCTGTGGTATGGCATGTTGCCACTTGGATGGACATCTCGCGCGGCAGCGTCGTCAGCAGGTAGGAGAAAACCTGCTGATCTCGCGCATACCACACGCCAAACTCCGGGTTCGGAGCCTTGGACTTGGTTTTGCTGTCGTCGGAGGTGACCTCAATGTGCACAGGTGGCACCACCTAATCGAGGTCGAGGAAGGACGCCATCTGCGCCCCCCGGATGGCCGAGAGGACGGTGGCGCGCCAGAGTGCTTCGTTCCCTCTCGTAAGCTTCTCTGTGGCGAAGTGTGCAAAGGGAGATGAGGGGAACGAATTTGTGGAGGAGCTCACCATGGATGAATCCGAGGTAGGCTCTGATTACCATGAAAGAAACTAGGTTAAGCGTTTGATGATCTCATCAGGGACGCATCCGTGTTAATTTATATAGCACAGGATTACATGCGGTTTGAGGTAGGTTGTTGAAGTCTTGGCCCCTAATCCAAGCTATACAAGATAAGGCAGACTTGTAACAACCTACCTTGGTTACAACTCACACATAGGATTACAACCGGCGCATACACATATACGTACACAAGTTGACACGCTACAATCTACCTTTTAACAGGAGAAGATAAAGATTATTCACATGTGAAAAAACAACAACTCAAAGAGACCAGTAGTCATCTCGAAAACAACCTGAAGAGACAAGGAAAGAAATTTGTGGTATTGACTTCCCTTATTCACCTCTCCCATTGCATCTTTTTTGTATATATCTCGCATGTATTCTAATTCCATCAATAAGCCAAGTCCATACACACTGATCTACTCTGCATTTTTAAAGCATGGGCACACAAACATATAAGTGATGAACCCCCGCTCGCTGGTCACCGGATGGCAATATCAGCCTCAGAAACGTGCAACATGGACGAAGTAAGGTAGATGGCCATGGAATTCCACGGCCATCCATCACATGCATTGCTGCATGAACAATCAGTCACGTCCAAAATCGTTGCACCATTGACACGTATCCATGATTGCAGGATCGATTTTTATTCTAGATTATACAGTATGCAAAGTTTGGTACATTTTGTACCTGTTTTTTTACCTTGGAAAACCGACAGGCAAGAGTTTTAGAATATCAATCCATACACCATTGACATATGTGAAAATTAAAATACAACTGAATATACATACTTCTACATAATTCTTTACACCAAGGACACTCTTCGAGAACATACACTACATTGCTCGATCCCTATGCTTATTTTTTTAAGGTAGGAGAAGATAAAGATTGTTCACATGTGAAAAAAGAACTCAACGAGACCAGTAGTCATCTCGAAAACAACCTGAAGAGACAAGGAAAGAAATTTGTGGTATTGAGTTCCCTTATTCATCTATCCCATTGCATCTTTTCTGTATATATCTCGCATGTATTCTAATTCCATCAACAAGCCAAGTCCATACACACTGATCTACACTGCATTTTTAAAGCATGGGCACACAAACATATGAGTGATGAACCTCGGCTAGCTGGTCACCGGATGGCAATATCAGCCTCAGAAACGTGCAACATGGCCGAAGTAAGGTAGATGGCCATGGAATTCCACGGCCATCCATCACATGCATTGCTGCATGAACAATCAGTCACGTCTAAAATCCTTGCACCATTGACACATATCCATGATTGCAGGATCGATTTTTATTCTAGATTATATAGTATGCAAAGTTTGGTACATTTTGTACCTGTTTTTTTACCTTGGAAAACCGACATGCAAGAGTTTTAGAATTTCAATCCTTACACCATTGACATATGTGAAAATTAAAATACAACTGAATATACATACTTCTACATAATTCTTTACATCTACAATCATTGAAAGTGAATTTCTTTTCTGGGCTGAAAGGTTTTTATTTGGGCAGGTTCAAGGTAGAAAAACCATGCCCAGCGCTTCACCCCATGCCCTCTATTGTCCATTGCCTCCTAGAATCTTCAAGTTCTACGGAGAACTGCAGGACATCTCTGCATACCTCATAGTCCCGGGTCACTAGCATGGCAATGGCACGATGTTGATCTAATCTCCAATTTACTGTTACTGTGGTTAGTTCTCATTCTTCAAGTCCCCTCAATATCGAATCTAGAAGACACTCCTTTCTTGTAGCTTTTCATCGTTGACAGACCCATTCACACTACTATATAGATTAAATGGTCATCACTCTTGTATGTGTGTAGATCTAGTTGTTTGCTCCTTCAATCACATTTGGATTGAATGTGTAACCGTGCATATGGCAGTGGGATACCAGCGAGTTGAAAGTGAGTTACATGGAGTGATGTTCATTCGCTACGTAAATTTTCTTACTGGAATGCAACCAAACAAATGCATTTCCAGTAACTAATCTATATAATTGTTTGTTACTATATTCCTTAAACGTATCATATAGCCTAAAAAATTCATTACATCACTAGAGTAATTTAGACACCATTCGTTATCAACCAAAGCTTCCATTTAGGATGTCAACACAAATTAGAAAACATAATTGTGAACAAATTATTGTTGTAACATACTTGTAAAACCTAATTCATATTGAAATATATTTGTAAAAACATATATTATAAAGGTATGGTTTGAGAGAAACTTATGCTTATAATTTTCAGGTTCCAAATCCAACTATTTAAAAGTCATATGTAGTCAAATTTCCAAAGTATAACTTTGTTCGTAACAAAAACTTCTAGAGAACTCAAATAGTGCTTGGTGTAAACATTTTATTTAACTTCTACTATGTTTTGAAACTGATTTATCCACTATTCCAGCAATCAGACAGTCATAGGTATATTTCCCATATATTTTTGACGCATTAAGGAAAATGATGGGTGCATACCATATATGTTTATATGTAAATGAGAAAACTGAACATACCTAAGACCAAACTATGTTCTCAAAAGTCTTATAGTTGCAACGTGATTAGGTTTTATCCCAATTTTTCTTTAAACAAACTAAATAATATGTGCTCGTTATTAAACTTCTAAAGTTCTAGCCCACGAATCGAGCGGGCCACTTTGCTAGTTTATATAAAAATAGATGAACACTAGTTAAAACAACTTCACCATGTACTACAAAAACATATTCACTATGTATTAAAAAAATGTTCACGGTGTTTAATAAAATTTCACTGTTTATTAAAAAAATTCCATGTTTATAAAAAATCATCCTGTATTAAAATTATATTCAGCATGTTTAACAAAATGTTCACACTGTATCAAAAATTGTTTGTTGGGTATTAAATAAATGTTCAACATGTTTTAAAAATTATTCACCGTGTATTAAATTGTTTACCTTGTATTTTGAAAAGAAAAGGGGGGGAGGTTAAACAAAAAAACGAAATAAAAAGAACCAAAATAGAAAAAGGAAAAAACCAGAACAAAGACTACAATAGAAACCAAAGAAGCTGTTGTCGCGGTGCAAACGAAACAGTAAGAGAAAAACCAGAACAACAACAACAACAACAACAACAACAACAACAGCAACAATAACAACAACAGCAACAATAACAACAACAACAACAACAACAACAACGACAACAACAACAACGACAACAACAACAACGAC
>NW_024111789.1:0-63887 GCF_003073215.2 Triticum urartu | reverse complement strand
GTTTCAGATTCTCCTTAGCTGCCCTTTCCTCTTTTTTTAATGATCAACCGGGAGCAACCTCAGCTGGCACACACATCTACCAGATCAAGTAGAACTAGGAACATCCGGCGGATTTGTGACGGAGGCGGAGCGAAGTCAGCCGCGGTTGTGGTTGGTTTGGACGGATCCACATACGCGTCCCTTTTTTTAAACGGGCTGAGCAACTTTTTACTAGTGCCTTCACACCTCACCGAACTATGGATGCTACAGCAACTCGGCAGAACAGCAAGGACTAGCGCGGCTGCGGCAACTCGGCGGAACAGCAAGGACTAGCGGAGCTGCGGCAACTCGGCGGAATCTGTGGTCGGACGGATCGCTTGAACTCCAGTTGGCCTCGGATTAGTAACGTGGCAGATAAATCACCTCGTGCAGAAGATCTCGTCTCGGACTCGGCAGATCGAGACGACACGACGGCGAAACATATAGCCCGGCTCTTTTTCATCCAGAAAATTGTGAGTCCTCGATCCCTAGAAGAGATCCCTCCAAGAACTCAACACCACCGTACGCAGGCCCCACGGTGGGCGCCAACTGTCGTGGAATTGTCACGACAGATGTCCTTAGTGTCAGGACTTAGTCGCGAGGCCAACGCATTTATGTGGTAGCTTGAGAGGGGTTGAGCGGGACGAGAGGCGCGATGTTTTACCCAGGTTCGGCCCCTCACGGTGAAGATAAAAGCCTACATCCTGCTTCATTGATATTGATGATGATGATCACGGTTAGAGGAGTGCTCTATCTCGAGAGCTATTATCTAAACCTAACTTGTCCAACTTGTGGAACTTGTGAATCTTCTTCCCTTTTGGGGAGCCCTGCCCCTCCTTATATATGTTGGAGGGGCGGGTTACATGTGGAGTCCTATTAGGATTAGGACTAGTCTATCTCTAATACAAACCGGATACAAGTCCAGGTATTAACTCCTTGTAAGATAAATGTTCCTCATGCCTTTCCTCTTAAACCGGCCCACCATTAACCTAAACCGGCCTGCTGGTCCTTGGGCCTTGTCATGCATCTGGAAAACGCGTCGGGTCACCAATGAATCTTCAGGCTCATGAATCGTCATACAAGTGAACCGCCAGACATGTAAACCGCCAATCCTCTGGCGGTTTACCAATGAAACGCCTAGTCTGGCCGGGTTTTACTTCCGTCCAGTTTACGCCGCGGGGTATATCCCCGACATTAGCCCCCAAGTTTAGCTTGGATTTATTCATGGTAAACTTATGCTGCAAAAGAAACACAAGAACAAATTTGACAGGTTGTGCTCCGAGTTAAGAATTCTTGTAAACCAGTACCTGATCACCCTTAAGTCCTTGTTGTTTCCTCCTTCTGGGAAGTCTGGGTCAATAGACCAGCTTCATAATCAATTTGCCGACATTGGTTTGTCATAGAAATATTGTGAAGAATAACTCCTTTGATTCAGCTCCCAAAGCGCCGGTTTAAGAAATATGGGTCTTGAAATACTTATCTGATATTCAGCCGGTTTGAAGATGTAAAACTTGCCGGTTTGAGAATGTTAAACTGTGCCGGTATAAGACTTGAACTTGCCGTTTTATCATTACCGGTTTACAAATATTAACGACACCGGGTCATAATTGTTGTCGACACCGGGTCATGTAACTGATCTTCCTGATTTGCTCCAAACTGATAAAATGAAGATGTTCCTCCTTTATATGCATAATACCTGTAGCCCCCAAGTCTTAAGAGGAGAACATAGTGATAACTTAAGACTTGCTCCAATAAGTGTTTCAACCTTGAAGAAATCCGGTTTGTTCATCTAAAAACTGAATACTCCATCTATGTAGCCCCCAAGTGCCGGGTTGTCATGCTTGATATATACTTCAATGAAAATAACGTCTTATAATGTAGCTTCCATCGTAGGGCTTGAACCCACGTCCACAAGGTTAAGAACTTTGTACTTTACCAACTGAGCAATGGATCCTTCAATATTATGGACGAAAACTTGTGTACCTTGAATTGTTGACAGGAGCAATTGGTAGCCCCCAAGGGCCCGCTCATTATAATATGATGAGTCGGGTCTTCAATAAGACTAGTAAAAATGATTTTGCATTAGCCCCCAAGTGTCATGGTGCATGCTGGCAGTGACATGGGACTTGTATATTCGATGTAATCTCGATTTGAACAATGTAGCCCCCAAGTGCCGGGTCGTAAGCCTGCAGCGACTCGGGACTATTTCCTCCATTGTAAAATAAATCATGCCCATTGATAAAAATAATAGCCATTGTGCTAAAGCGACTTTGAAAACCTCAATCATAACACTGGTTATTGATAATCACAATAGAAATCCAGCCATGTTGGCTATTTGAATAATATACCCAATGATTTATAAGCGCATAATTCCAATGGCACAATCCAAATATATACTGGCGACTTATAGTCCAAAGCCAGGCCGATTCAATAAACACCGGTGATTTGTAATTATGCTTTATTCAACCTGTTTCTGCATACAACAAGTTTAAAGTGTCCTGGCGGTTTACTGCCGGACGGGTCATAACACCCAACATATAACCCGGGTTTATAACCAAGGCTGCACTTAAGAATAATCAAATATGAAATATATCATACCTGTGACATTGAATCACATTGTTTGGTTTTACCAACTTTTTGTAGTAAAGGTGATAACCCCAATCTCGAGTACTGATAACTCTTTCCTTATTGTGCCGGTTTATGATAAAACCGTACCGGGTTATGATAGACACCGGATTATCCATATATATACTGGCGACTTGTAGTCGAACCGGATCGGGTTAATAATCGCCGGATTATAATTGGTCATGTACTGACAACTTTTAGTTGAAGGTCAAGCCGGGTTAACGAACACCGGTTTACTCCATAATAAGATGGTAACATAAAATCAAACCGGGCAGATAGTCTCCGGATTAAGATTTGACCGTGTTCCGCCAATTTGTAATTGACAACCGAACCGGATTAACAATGTCGGTTTAAAAACGCAACAGAAGTAAAAGGAAATATTTATCAAAGCAAATTTCAAGCAAAGGGAATGATAAAACCATTTGCAAAAAGAGGCTATTGAGCCGATCAAATGGCGTTACCATGGTCGAACACGACCAAGCCCCCGATAGGCGTAGCTATGGTTCAAGTCAGCCAGGTCCCCAAATGAAACAATGGCATTATGCCGATCAAAAGGCGTGGCAATGGTTCGGGTTCGACCAAGCCCCCAAGTGATTCTGTGGCCTTAGGCCGATCAAGAGGCGTGACTATGGTTCAGACGTGACCACAAGTCCCCAAGTGATGCATTGGCATTACGCCGATCAAGAGGTGTAGCGATGGTTCGGGTTCGACCAAAGCCCCCAAGTGATGCTGTGGCACTAGGCTGATCAAGAGGCGTGACTATGGTTCAGACGTGACCACAAGTCCCCAAGTGATGTTGTGGCTTTCCGCCTACCAAATGGCGTTGCTATGGTTCGGACGCGACCAAGCCCCCAAGTGATATTGTGGCATTGCGCCGATCAAGAGGTGTGATTATGGTTCGGATACGACCAAAGCCCCCAAGTGATCAAGAATATGATAAGCCAATAAAGCATGATACCCATGTTTGAGCCGCGCATCATGGCAGCAGGTCCTCTTTGGCACCCTTTAACTTTTTGCAAGAGATAAATCCTTCTTGAACCGGATGTTAAACCGGATATTGAGAGCTTCAAAGCTTCGTGATTTAATCTGTCCTACATTGAAGAACTTGCAAGACAAAGTAATGGCTCCTCTTTTTTAAAAGAAAGCAATATATAATATAAAAATATACCGGATGGATTTCACCTGATGCGTCAGGTCAGAGATTATCACCGCGGAGTTGATGATCACCGGGTGAAGCTGAAATTACTCACAGGCGAGTCAGCCGCGGGAGCTAAGCAGATGAGCCGGCCTGGTGTTATAAACCGGCGCAGACGAGCAAATTGTCCTCCATGTTGTAGACCGGCGCGGACGCGTGAACCGGCCGCGAGGATGGACGGGCGAGTTGTCCGTGTCGTTGTGAACCGGTGCGGCCGCGAGAGACGGCCACGGCATTGTAAACCGGCGCGGGAGTCCGTTGAGTAATGACGACCACCTTTGCAAAAAGATGTTGACATGCCTCCATCTCCGCGGTATAATATCACTTTTTGTCATAAATAATTACCCTGCATAAACAATGTTGCAGACCAAGGCAAAGATAAATTTGTTCTTTGACAAAAACAATATGTGCTAATAAAACAAACTTTGATGGATATCACCTGATTTGTTCGGATGACGGATGATCCGTTCATCGCGGCAGAGGCGGCTCAGGCAGGCCGACAATTCAATATAGTCCCGGCGGTTCAGGCAAAGACCCTCCGGGTCATTAAACACTTGGCAACTTGACTTTTCTTTTAGCAATGACGAAGCCACGACAACGGAGACAGCCGACTTAGAATTGGCGATGACTCAAGGCCGCGGCAACACACAGCAAAGGAAGCGGCTCCTACAAAGCCAACGACTTAGTCGCGGGTCGACTTATCCTGACGTATGTTCTGTAGGCAGTAACTGCACGGTAATCTGACCAAAATTTGACCAACTGATGGCCTTCACATCCAATCAAACTTTGAAACGGCCCGTGGTGTTCGGTGGCCCTCCAAACGCGGCGGGGTTCGATCAGACCGCCTGGCGGGGGTGGCTCGAGGCCCGCTCAGCGAGGCAGCTCAACGCGGCGGCGGCGTAGCTGTGCCAGCCATGCGAGGCGGAGGCGCGAGGCCACAGCGACTGCGAGGCCGGGTAGTTCGACACCGGCCACGGCGGCTTGATGCGACGGGAAAACCGTGATGATGGCGACTGCTGTAAGTCCCCTTGGAGACATGTCCAGTGAGGCCGCGTGTGCCTAAGCAGGCGACGGGAAGAGACGAGACGGGCGAGGTCGAGTCCGTGACTTCCCTCTGCAGGCGGAGCTTCTCGCGGTGGCAACGAGGTGAGGTCGAATCCGAGATGGCAACCGAAGGCGAGGCGACTAGGAGGCGAGGTCAACCCCGAATCCAACTTGAAGAAGCGCTGGTGGAGGCGGGGCACGCGGCCAAGTCGCGGTGCGGCGGCGCAAGGCGTGGCTTGGAAGGCGCAAGAAACGGGGCGGCTCAGGGCCGGCCCTAACAGAAGTAGTAGAGGCCATTGTAGGCAAACGGCAGCAGAAGCAGCTTGCTGGCACAGGCGAGACGAGGTGAAGCGCGTGCGGCGAGTCCGACGGAGGCAAAGCGCTGTGGATATTTGTCAGGTCCGGAACAATTCCTTTTTTCACGGAGTATGGGCTGCCTGATTTGCCCTTGTATGCCTGTACTTCTTCCGGTTTCAGATTCTCCTTAGCTGCCCTTTCCTCTTTTTTTAATGATCAACCGGGAGCAACCTCAGCTGGCACACACATCTACCAGATCAAGTAGAACTAGGAACATCCGGCGGATTTGTGACGGAGGCGGAGCGAAGTCAGCCGCGGTTGTGGTTGGTTTGGACGGATCCACATACGCGTCCCTTTTTTTAAACGGGCTGAGCAACTTTTTACTAGTGCCTTCACACCTCACCGAACTATGGATGCTACAGCAACTCGGCAGAACAGCAAGGACTAGCGCGGCTGCGGCAACTCGGCGGAACAGCAAGGACTAGCGGAGCTGCGGCAACTCGGCGGAATCTGTGGTCGGACGGATCGCTTGAACTCCAGTTGGCCTCGGATTAGTAACGTGGCAGATAAATCACCTCGTGCAGAAGATCTCGTCTCGGACTCGGCAGATCGAGACGACACGACGGCGAAACATATAGCCCGGCTCTTTTTCATCCAGAAAATTGTGAGTCCTCGATCCCTAGAAGAGATCCCTCCAAGAACTCAACACCACCGTACGCAGGCCCCACGGTGGGCGCCAACTGTCGTGGAATTGTCACGACAGATGTCCTTAGTGTCAGGACTTAGTCGCGAGGCCAACGCATTTATGTGGTAGCTTGAGAGGGGTTGAGCGGGACGAGAGGCGCGATGTTTTACCCAGGTTCGGCCCCTCACGGTGAAGATAAAAGCCTACATCCTGCTTCATTGATATTGATGATGATGATCACGGTTAGAGGAGTGCTCTATCTCGAGAGCTATTATCTAAACCTAACTTGTCCAACTTGTGGAACTTGTGAATCTTCTTCCCTTTTGGGGAGCCCTGCCCCTCCTTATATATGTTGGAGGGGCGGGTTACATGTGGAGTCCTATTAGGATTAGGACTAGTCTATCTCTAATACAAACCGGATACAAGTCCAGGTATTAACTCCTTGTAAGATAAATATTCCTCATGCCTTTCCTCTTAAACCGGCCCACCATTAACCTAAACCGGCCTGCTGGTCCTTGGGCCTTGTCATGCATCTGGAATACGCGTCGGGTCACCAATGAATCTTCAGGCTTGTGAATCGTCATACCAGTGAACCGCCAGACATGTAAACTGCCAGAATATTGGCGGTTTACCAATGAAACGCCTAGTCCGGCCGGGTTATACTTCCGTCCGGTTTACACCGCGGCGTATATCCCCGACAGGTTGGATGAGATTTATCATGTAATCGAGTTAGTTTTGTTAGGGTTTGATCCCTAGTATCCATTATGTTCTGACATTGATGTTTCTATGACTTTGCTATGCTTAATGCTTGTCACTAGGGCCCGAGTGCCATGATTTCAGATCTGAACCTATTATGTTTTCATCAATATATGTGAGTTCTTGATCCTATCTTGCAAGTCTATAGTCACCTACTATGTGTTATGATCCGGCAACCCCGAAGTGACAATAATCGGGACCACTCCCGGTGATGACCATAGTTTGAGGAGTTCATGTATTCACTATGTGCTAATCCTTTATTCCGGTTCTCTATTAAAAGGAGGCCTTAATATCCCTTAGTTTCCAATAAGACCCCGCTGCCACGGGAGGGTAGGACAAAAGATGTCATGCAAGTTCTTTTCCATAAGCACGTATGACTATATACGGAATACATGCCTACATTACATTGATGAATTGGAGCTAGTTCTGTGTCACCCTATGTTATGACTGTTACATGATGAACCGCATCCGGCATAATTATCCATCACTGATCCGGTGCCTATGAGTTTTCCATATACTGGTTTACGCTTATTTACTTGCCCGCTGCTACTGTTACAATCACAACAAAATACCAAAAATATTACTTTTGCTGTCTTTAGTTTTGTTGCCGCTACCACCACTACCATATTACTTTGCTACTAAACACTTTGCTGTAGATACTAAGTTTCCAGGTGTGGTTGAATTGACAACTCGGCTGCTAATACTTGAGAATATTCTTTGGCTCCCCTTGTGTCGAATCAATAAATTTGGATTGAATACTCTACCCTCGAAAGTTGTTGCGATCCCCTTTACTTGTGGGTTATCAGCGGCTGATCGGCCCTTGCTGGCATTGGGTGTGCCACCGGTGCGAGCAGCAGCTCCCGGGACTCCAGTCGTGGCTGAAGATAGGCACGGGGTCGAGACGGCCAATCCGCCCGACCGGGCACAAGCAGGAGATAACCGTGTTGCTTCTCTGGAACTACAAACGAGCATGAGGGCTTTGTTTTAAATGTGGGGAGCGTTGAGGCCAAGGTCACCAGTGTGCCACCACGATCCAACTCCATCTGGTCGAGGAGTTGCTCGATCTTCTCCAAGCGGGTGATCAATTTCAAGATCAACAGGCAGAGGACTCAGATGATGAAGTGCTCATGTCTATTTAGAAACTGGCCACCACAGGGCAAACAACACCTCATACAGTGCGCCTCATCGGCAAAATTGACTCCAAGGAAGTTCTAATTCTGGTGGACTCCGGCAGCTCTCACAGTTTTGTCAGTGAGGTAGTCGCGATGACATTGGCAGACAAAATACATAAAACTGCAAGCTCTTCCGTGAAAATTGTTGATGGAGGGATACTGAAATGTGATAGCATGATTCCCCAATGTTCATGGTAGACACAAGGGCAAGAATTTGCAACAGACATTCGAGTACTCCCTCTTGGCTGTTATGATATGGTAGTAGGCATGGACTAGCTCTAGCGTTGTGAACCCATGTGGGTTGACTAGGAGCACAAGCGACTCCAATTCCAACATGAAGGGCAGTGGATCAAGTTGGTCGGGGTACAACCACAGCTAGCTACTGTCCCACAGATTTCAGCAGTGCAGTTGCAAGAATTGGAAGACCAGCATGCGGTGTCGGATTCAGGGTTCCGCAGACCCTTGAGAGGTTTGAACTCTGGGTGCGTGTGAAGAACTCTCCCCTCCCAATCTGTTTGCTCGATGATTCCATGGCCTAGCTCGACGAACCCAAGGGACAAGAGACACATCGGTTTATCCTGGTTCCGGCCATCTTGAGGTGTAATACCCTACTCTTGCTTTGTGGTGGATTGTCTCGAGGGGGTGAGGATGAACTAGTACAGTGGTGGAACAGCCTCAGGAGATGAGGTGTTCTTGAGCTCGATGAGCTAGTGGGTGAGAGGATGATATGAATGATCCCCCTTCTATGGTGGTGGCTAAGTCCTATTTATAGTAGCCTTGGTCTTCTTCCCAAATGTAAGGTGGGAAGGGATCCCACAACGGCCAAAATTGAAGATGGACAACTAGTACAAGTTATCCTGACAAAAAGTAGTCTTCGCCTACGAAAGCCTCTAGTGGTGACGCCAAGGTGGGCTCCGCGACGACCTCCGTCCTGCCGTCCTGGCAGTCTTGGTCTTGTTGCACCGATATGGAAACTTTTGCATGATTCCTCGGGACTCCGCGCCTGCGCTTGCCTCCTTGGCACCAAAGGGGAAACTGGTACACTGCACCCGCTGGCGCCCGCCTGGCCTTGCTCGTCATGGCTCATGTCATGTGAACCTCGCGAGGTGCACCTTGCCTTGATAACTCCGCTCCTCGGGAGCCAGCCTGGTGAGGCCACCCCCAGGGAGGTCTTGGTGTCGCCCGCCTAGCGAGGCTTGGCCCCTCGCAAGGGTCTTGAGTTGTTGTTGCTGAAGCTAGGCAGTACCAGGCTGTTGACTGAGCCACGCCGTGGGCCGCGGGTAGGCAAGTCTAGGTACCACCGTTCCCAGGACGCCGACATGCGGTGGCACATGTGGTGCTCCTCTGCAGAGTTGAGACGGACTCCAAGTGTCACGCACCAGATGCAGAGCACCCAGAAAGAGCAGCGTTGCTAGAAGAATTCGACATGGTATTCGCTGAACCTACTACACTGCCAAAACACAAGCCATGGGACCACAAAATTTAGTTATTGGAGGGCACGAAGCCGGTGAATATCAGGCCATACTGCTACACTCCTGAGCAGAAAACAGAGATTGAGAAGCAAGTCAGAGAGATGTTGAAACAAGGCCTAATTGTACCCAGCACGAGCCCTTTCTCTTCTCCGATGCTACTCGTCAAGAAGAAGAAGGACCAAACGTGGCATTTTTGTGTGGACTTTCGCCATTTGAATGCCATCACGATAAAGCCCAACTTCCCTCTGCAGATTATCGATGAGCTTCTGGATGAATTGGCAGGATCCAAATGGTTCTCGAAGCTTGACTTATGCGTTGGGTTTAATCAAATAAGATTGGTGGAACAAGATGAGGAGAAGACAGCCTTCACAATCCATCAAGGGTAATTCCAGTTCCAGGTGCTTCCGTATGGTGTCACCGGAGGCCCTAGCACATTCCAATCAGTGGTGACGATTGTCTTGTCCCCTCTACTCCACCACGGGGTTCTCGTTTTCATGGACGATATACTGGTGCACTCCGCGACTCTGAGGAGGCGCCTACAGCTGTTGCATCAGGTACTATAACTCCCGAGAGACAATGAATTGGATGCAAAACGCTCCAGGTGCTCGTTCGCTCAAAACCAGATCACCTATTTGGGCCATCAGATCAGTGAACAAGGGGTTGCCGCTATGACAGAGCATGTACAGACAGTTCAAGACTGGAAGCAACCCGCCAATGTCAAGGAGCTGCGGTGTTTCTTGGGACTGTCAGGCTATTACAGAAAATTCGTCAATTTTTTTGCATCCATTAGGCAACCACTCAATGACCTGCTCAAGAAGAATTTCATGTTCATGTGGAATCCGACAAGAAAGGTGTCGTTTCAGGCTCTCAAGCAAGCACTGGTCACTGCACCTGTGCTCGCGTTGCCCGATTTCTCAAAGCAAATTGTCGTGGAGACAGATGCCAGCGCAACAGGGATTGGCGCGGTGCTTATGCAGGCTGGACACCCCGTCGCTTACTTAAGCAAGAGCCTTGCTCCCCGCAATCTGGGACTATCAACATACGAGAAGGAGTGCTTGGCCCTGTTGCCGGCTGTCGATCATTGGCGGCCGTATCTACAACACTCTGAATTTATCATCCGGATGAACCAACGCAGCTTGCTCAACCTGACTGATCAGCGCCTCAATACACCTATCCAACAGTGTGTTTTCACCAGTTGGTCGGGCTTCGTTTCCAAATACAGTACAACGTAGGGGTGGCCAATCGAGCGGCTGATGCTCTCTCCAGGCGCACGCATACGAATGCGCACGAGCTGGCGACAGTGACTCTCGCACGGCCAGCCTGGTTGGACATGATTTGGGCAAGTTACCAGCAAGATGGAGTGGCTCAACAGTTGATGACCAGGTTAGTTTTGGACAGCAAAAGCGATCCGGACTTTGAGTTGAGTGATGGTGTCATCAAGTTTCATGGGCGTATATGGATCGGCAAGGACCCGGAAACCCAATCGGCCCTTATCTCAGTAGTCCATGACAGTGCAGTAGGGGGTCACTCTGGGTTTCATGCAACGTATCATCGAGTGTGACGGTTGTTTGCGTGGAAAGGCCTTAAGGAGATGGTGCACGCTTTTGTCAAACAGTGCCAAATTTGCCAGCGAGCAAAAACGGAGAGAGTGGCTCCAGCTGGACTCTTACAACCCTTACCGATTCCCAAGTGGTTGTGGGCAGTGATTTCCTTGGATTTCATCGAAGGGTTGCCACGATCAGGAGGCTACGACATCATCCTTATGGTAGTGGACAAGTTCTCTAAATATGGCCACTTCTTAGCCATGAAGCACCCATACATAGCTCTCTCGGTGGCGACTACATTCATGCAAAACATCTTCAAGCTACACGGTCTTCCCATGGCGATCATGTCTGACAGAGGTTGTATCTTCACAAGTGCCTTGTGGCAGGAGCTCTTTAAACTGGCTCAAACGCAACTCCGCATGACCTCTTCTTACCATCCTCAGACAAATGGGCAAACAGAACGAGTCAACCAGTGTTTGGAGACGTATCTGCGTTGTTCAGTTCATGCATGCCCCAAGAATTGGTTCAGGTGGTTGTTCCTTGCTGAGTAGTGGTACAACACAACTTTTCACTCATCCTTGGGGGGAACCGCCTTTGAAGTGATATATGGCAGCATGCCCCGAGAGTTTGGGGTGAACCAAGTGGATGAGTGTACTGTTCCAGACCTGGCATCTTGGCTCAAGGAAAGAGAAGTCATGCTGGAGCTGCTCCAACCACAGCTCAAACAAGCCCAGGAAAGGATGAAAAAGAAAGCGGATAAAAACGCAGTGATTGCGAGTTCACCGTGGGCGATGTTGTTTTCCTCATACTGCAGCCATTCATTCAGACATCGGTGGCGCAACGCCCATTCCAGAAGCTGGCATTCCAATACTACGGGCCATACAAGGTTGTGGAGCGAGTGGGGAAGGTTGCGTACAAGTTGCAGCTGCTGCCAGAGAGCAAGATTCACCCGGTAGCCCATGTGTCACAGCTGAAGAAGGCAATTGGCGGAGACATTCTAGTGGAATCCGAACTTCATCCGAATGATGAAATTCTTCGCAAGGAGCGAGTGCCGACAGCCATCCTTGCCAAGAAGACAATCAAGACAGCGAAGGGTGACAAGATACAGGCCCTGGTGCGTTGGGACGAACTACGAGATTCCATGGCCACTTGGGAAGAGATTACTCAGCTCGGCAAGCGCTTTCCATCTACATTTGCTTGGAGACAAGCCATGCCCCAAGGTGGGAGAATGTTAGAACGGCACCACCCCAACACCTGACTGGCGGGCCCTAGGAGCAGGTTGACCCCACGGTCAGCCATGACGACCCATGTAGAGGACAGCTCAATAGGCGATGACGTACGCGATGCAAGACGGGGATTGGTCCAAAACTGCCAGCGGGGCGAGGTGGCCTTTATAGGCTAGCGAGTGGTGTGTGTGTGTTTGTGGGGGGGGGGGGTTATGAAATGTAATATGACTTGAACCGGAGCTGATCTCCTAGAACTCGTCCTATCTATCGATCCCCTTCCTTCCTTCTCCTACCTACTCCCGTTCCTCCTCCTCCTTCTAGATCCACCACGACCAGGCATGTTACATTGCCATTCCTCATTAAAGTCAAACCCAACTACTAAAATGGATGATGTGCGTAAATTAACATTTTCTCTCTCGATTAATGTGACAATTGGCATTTGGCGGCCCAAGAGAGGTTCTATTCTTTCAATCCTCACCATATATTAATCACCATAAATCATACAATCGGCATTTTCCCACTCTGTTATGCGGGGCGGCACCCCATTGAACAAGCAAACCATCATATTATGTAGTCATACAAAATTTGGATATCCCATAGGCTACATGCGCGCAGATCATGCATGTGTTGGTGGTCACGCGCGCATGCATCCTCCGAACTTAACCAATTCCTTCATGTCCGTGTAGCCTAACTGCCGCCGAAATGACGCCACGGCCCACGAAAATGTAGCAAACTCGCCGAGGCCATGGGGTTTATTTGTTCATCCACTTTCCGTCGGAACCCTTTTCGTCCACATCTGGCCACCTTTGCTCCCTCACTGGCGACCAGAAAACCCTTGCCAACCAGCCATCCTGAAACCCTAGCAACCCATGGGCCTCTTCGGCAGGAAGGGGAAGGGGAAGGGGAGGCTCAGCGCCGACGCGAGCTCTTCCTCTTACACCAGCGGCGGCTAGCCGCGGTGGGGATCGAGTGCGTCTGTACATACCAGTCCACCAAGCGCGATGGAACTGGAAGTACCGCCCTCCCCTGTAGTATCCGGATGTGAACCTGTCGCACGGCTGGCTTCTGGATCCTGAAGTGCATCCCCATTCCGGCGGCACGAGCTCCTTACGCCGGAGCAGCGCGCGATGCGTGTCTACGCGCCAGACTCCCCCAACTAGGAGCGCTGGATTGCGCTAGACCATGAGGAGGAGCGTCGCCGCGGCTTCCACATCGACCACAACGTTCATCCGCCGCCCCCACAGGTATTGCCAGAGGAGGAGGCGGAGGCGGAGTACCAAGCCGCCCTCGAGGAGGCCCTAGAGCGCACGCTGGAGGAGAGTCGGCTCGAGGAGGACGCCCATTGAGATGGGCTGGAGCATGCACTTGCCTTGTCAGCGGCGGGGGACTCTGTCCAAGCCTCGTTGTTCGTCCCGCCACTATCGCCGCTGCCGCCCTTCGTCAAACCCAAGGCCGAGGCGGAGCCGGAGCGTGAGCCCACGTCCATGCAGAAGCGGTCGCCGCCAGCGCCCACTTGGCCGAAGGATTCCTATTCATGGACAAGCTAGCTCCGCGAGTGGGTGAGCGCGCCTCCCTGCTACTACGCCTCCACGCCCAAAGAGGAGGCGGCACACCTTGAGTGGTGGAAGGCGCATTGGCTCGCCGAGGAGGGGGGCGACGTCGAGCGGTAGATGCGCAGCAGCAGCTACGCCGTGACCAGCAGACATTGCGCCTTGAGGAGGAGGAGGAGGAGCGTGCCCGCCTCGCCGCAGCTGACGCTGGAGGAGGCTGTCCTGGCGGCCTATCAAGCCGCGTTCGGTTGGGCTGGGCTGCCTCCCGTCTTCATCGACATCACCGGTGGCGACGACGACGTCAACGGCGAAGGCAAGGCGGGCTTAGCATTTTTTTATGTCTAATTGGACTTTGACCGATGGTTGACCGACCATTTATGTTTTATTAAGTTTAATTAGGTCAAGGGGGCAAAAATGGATATGCCCCTCTTAGGTGCACACGCCGGCCCAAATTAAAAAATAAACGCGCATGTTTGCTTGGCCGACCCAAATAAACAAAAAGTGGACAAAGCGCATATCCGTTTGGATTGCTCGGTTGGAGTTGCAGTGAATACCTTAAGACTACCTACATACCTGCCTCATACCTTAGACTTTTTTTTTGCGAGTGCCCCATACCTTAGACTACCTACCTACCTACCCCAGCAGCTAGAGCTAGTGGTAGTCGTTGTTCTTTTCCTAGTGCTTTGTAAATGTGAAGCTTGCTAGCCTGCTGTGTGTTCTTCCATAGCAGAGGATGCTATAGAGTTTGCTAGCCTGCTCTGTAGGTGATGAACTGTAATCGTGAATCCTTTGATTTCACTTGAAACGAAATCCGTAGCACAAGTTAATCAATTAAAAAATAATAAGAAAATGTGATGGTCAAGGCGCTCTCTCTCTCTCTCTCAACAAGCATTCACCCTGCTTTATATATATAAAGCTCAAATGGTCAAATTGATACAAAGTGATTAGAAAATCCTCATACATGGAGGTCAAGAGAAAAATAAAATGGTAGCAGAACGAGTCGCACAAGTCAACTAACCCATTCTCAAAAAAAAAAAGTACAACTAACCCATTCTCAAAAAAAAGTACGACTAACACCAACACCACGTGTGAAAACAGGAGACGTCTGACCTAACAAGAGACCACCAAGACTACTAAACATGACCGGATCCGCGCCGCCTTGCGAAATCTTAGCGCCGAACACATTGAGCAATCGCAGTAAAGGGCTGACACGCTGTTGAGACAGCCCCCTCAATCCGGCCGTGGAGCGCTGCTCATGTTAGGAGATAGCAAGGACCAAGAACGGAGATCATAGGGACATGTGTATAAGATAGGAAAACACCAGAACCCTCCTCCGGCAAGATCCTAGTTGAATCGGCTAATTAAGAGCCCCCGAGGCCCCCTGCCACCAGTCTTGAGCTCCCTACCTGCAGTCTAAACGCCCGAACACTAGGATCCCTGCTCACAGCCTACAGGGCACCACCAGCCGAAGGCACACAACCCCAGCGCACCCGACAGATGCGTCGGCAAGAGGTGGTCAATCAGGTCACTCGCAAGTCACAATACCGCTGAATCTGGGACAAGCCCATACCCAATGTTGGCGCAGGGCGCAGCAGGCCAGGCACCTATATGCATCACTTCTTCAGCGCTCACGTAGAGATGCTTTACGACGAGATTTTTCAACAGGCAGAGCATTACTTGTCGACGGCCGAAGCTGTTAATTAGCTAACCGACCAGCTTGACCGTATCTAGCTTGAAGCCCAGAAGGACCACAAACGAAATCGATTGGGATGGCCGGTTTGTTTTATTTCTTCATTCTTGGTCTGGTGATTGCGCACGAACAGAAAGCGGAAGACTCGATTGCTCGCCGCCGGCTGCGCAGATGTTTCTTGCTCATGCAGTCATGCTAGAAGTGATCGACGGCTCCGGTGAGTGTTATGAGCCCAATCAGCATAGAGTCTTGTCTATCTTAGACTGCGGTGGAAGTAGGTTAAGTCATCGTTGCTTCTGCGCGTGCTAAGTTGAGAGCATGGTTTTGGGTACCGCCCGAGAAAAACGGATACCGGGCGGTTACCGCGTTTCTCGCCGCCCCACGAGAAATACCTATACGGAGCAAAAAATACCGAATTTTTCGAATAATTTCAATTTGAATTCTCAAGGTCTAATAAAGAAATTTGTTTCTCATATGAGACAATTGTCTTGCTCTGGCGTAGTGGTAAGCATCTGTTATGCGCCTTGGGAGGTAGCTGGGTCGAGCCCTCCTTCCGCACTTTTGTTTGTTGTTTTTGTTATTTTTCAAAATAGACAGCCAAAAAGGTGAAAAAATGACACCCCAATGAATCGAACTGGCGACCTGAACACAGCTAAGAGCGCACGCAGTTGAGGTACCACTAAGCTACTACCTCCTTGTTGAATGACTTCAGTTCAAGGTATTATTATATCTAATTTAAAATTGTTTGAATTCAAAATTCAATTTTAAATTTCGTTCGAAATTTATTCGGTATTTCTTGGTAACCGTGGTTACCGGGAATATCGCCCACCCACGAGAAAATTGGCCTATTTGGGATCCAAAACCTTGGTTGAGAGGCGCTTAAATTCTCGGTGCTTCTCATTCCCAAAGGCAAATCACTGCGATATTAGGTGCCTCTCAACTTCTTCACTACACCCCTTTTTGTGACTAAAAACTATCTAATACTCCACCAACCGAACTAGGCCAAGGCCAAGTTCGTACATTGGAGAAAGTTCGTACGGCAGCTCTGTCCAGATGCTATGAAATACGGAAATACTAACACTCACACATGTGGTAGTTTTGCAACTCACCCACACGTGTGCATCATCGTCAAGTGCAGTTTGCACGAATCTTGACACATTAAAGTAGAATTTGCATGCCACGTAGGACGGAGCTGGTGTGTGGGCGTTGGAGAGTTTGCCCACACGGCTCGCACCACGGCGTTTGCCAGCTGCGATGTCTGGGCAAACTAGTTTCTGTCCAGAGCCATCACCTAGTCCATGCACGTGTGGGCGAACTGCTTTTCGCCCACCTGACACTCCTACGTTGTGGATGGCAACTGCAGTTACACGAACGTGGCAACTAGGTAAACACATATGGCAACTGTGATTCTTTGCTAGACGGCAACTGCAGTTGCGCATTCGTGGCAACCAGATAAACACACATGGCAACTGTGATTAACCATACATGACAACTATTGTTGGACCTCACATGACAACTAGGTAAACCACATGGCAACTACTGTTTGAACATATGTGGCAAGTCGTTAATCACACACGGCAACTACCCTAAATTAGACATGGCAACTATAGTTAACCAAAATAAATAGAGTTGTCATGCTTTTACAACTACACTTGCCATCACGGATAACTACATCTGCCATCCAGGATGGCAACTAAATCGTCATCCCGCGAGTACCTAACGTAGCTACGCCAGGATGTGTAGGCATTTTTGCTTTGTGCTACACGCGCAGAGTAGAGATAAATAGTACTTGTTGAACATGTGGCATGAAGTAGCTGCGCCCACACATGTAGGCAATTCTAATGTTCGCCCACACACAGCCCGTGTGGGCTGCCTCCTACTCGCACCACACACGAACATGTGGGCGCATGTTTAATATACCACGCATATGATGAATATCGGCGTCTATGAAATACAGTAGAAGCCAAGGCCAAGTCCAATATGTATGGGTGCCAGAGGTGCGTGTAAAACATAACTAGGACTCCTATGACTCGCCAACCATAGCGTCAGTTATTTATATAGTTCCAGCTGTCACCCCATCGTTCCCTCCATCAAATGAGGTATTTATTATATGGAATTTTAGGGGCTTTAGCCACTCTGGCCGCCGCCTATAAAACTTAAAGATTACATTCACAGAGAGAATCAAGATTTCATCGGTCTTCAAGAGACCATTCACTTAGATTTAGATTGATCCCATGGAGAGAAAATTAGTGTGGCAATAGTTGCAAGGGCATTCGAGAGGAATGCTCCTCGGAATTAGCAAGGAGCCAAGGATTGCTATGACATTGTGGCATGCGATGCCGGGACGTTTTTTCTTAGCGCTCAGGTCGTACACCATGCATCGAATCGATCTTTAGGATCATTTGGGATCATTCTCATCGTAGAAGCTCTGCCGTTCCTTGCGGAATTGCAACACAAAGTTGTGAACTCGTCCGAGCTGCCTATCGTCATGGTGGCAATTTAACCTGGTAAGTAAACCCATGTTGCCTTGTTTTACCTCCTGTTGAAGGTGAGGCAACCACCTGTTATAGAAAATGTCATCACATGCAGGTACCCTAAAGGTACTCGTCGATGATGATTGATGAGTACGTACTAGCCACTAGCAAAATCGCATGACTTTACACGCTTAGTCAGAGTGACAAATGTTTGTATATGGGCGAGGGGGAGAAAGTAAGATCATGAAACGAATGCAAAAACAAAAGTGCAACTTATTCTAGATTAAATTACAAGGGATATGTGTCGTAGATAATATTTTCGTTATAGAGAAGAGAGATGCTATGGACATGACATATTTTGTCCAACTCGGGCACACAGATGTTCCATAACAACCGTCGATTGCTTCATGGATTTGGACCCAAAGCACATTTCGAGGATTGTAGCATCAAACCATTGTGCGAAGATCGGGCCCAAGGACAGCTTCCATATTAGCTTATGCTCACAGCTTCTCATACACATGACTCATGAGTCACGACACTCATGAATGCATGAACCAGCAGACACGTTTGACCAAAAAATGCAACACATACTAGCTAGAGTAGCTATCTGAGCTAGTTCTGAGGACTCCAGGGTATGCAGTTGGGCGGAGAGCACTGCTCGCTGCAGTTATCTCGGCACTCCCCGCTCCGCCCCCTCGTGCAGGCGTCACAATATCGTGTAGTGCAGGCGCTGATGCATGAATTGTTGATGGTGTCGTTGCACTCATCGCAGCTGCCGGTGCAGTTTTTGTCGGCCCTGCAGAGCGCGGACACCTGGGTCCTGCAGGAGTTGCAGGAAGGTTCAACAGCGTCGCAGGCACCGCTGCATTTCGAGGTAACGAAGGCGTAGCAGCACTGATAAGAACACTCGGGGCAGGATATCACCGGCCTCGGCCCCGGCGCTGGCGCGGGTGCAGGGGTTGGTGGCAGCAGCACCGCCGGAGGTGGTGGTGTGAGAGCTGGCGGCGGTGGTGGTGGTGGTGTTGGAGTTGGAGTTGGTGGCGGCGGTGCGGGTGAACGACAGCGCCCCAAGGAAGGCATGACTAGCATGGCGAGAACAGCAACGATGGCGGCCACCTTGAGAGCGAGAGCAGCTGAACCTGGAGCCATTGTGTTACGGAGACAGTAAGCAATGCAAGGCTAAGAGAGAACGAGGAGGGAGACGCAGGATGAGATTTGAGATGTGAAGACTTGCTTGTTCACATACGACAGTACTATTTATATACAGGCACCCAAGATTGGAATCTTAGGTATAGCTAATTAGTATTGTCATGTACTACTCCATGACTGTATAGATGAATTGTATTCGTAGCTTGGTAAACTGTACCAAGTTGCATGTTGAGATCTGCGCCATGCATGTTACAAGTTTGACTTTTCACATGTTACTCATCTTGACCAGGCGATTTGGGTTGGATAATCTCAGTGGAGGAGAACTAACTAGTACAGTACGTACGTACTTCCTCCGTTCCGAATTACTTGTCGCAGGTATGGATTTATTTAGATATATTTTAGTTTTAGATACATCCATTTCTGCGACGAGTAATTTGGAACGGAGGGAGTACTATCTAGGTATACATTGCACCAAATTCCAAGTTTGGATCTGCGCCGACTTCCGGCCTTAAAAAACAAAGATTGGCTTCATATATATTACTCATCTTGACCCGGCACTTTGGGTTGGATCTCAGTGGAGTGACAAAATTGAATCGCTCGAGATTGTCTTTGAGTCTTGGCAGCTGCCTTGTTTTGGAAGATACTGAAATGTAGATTTAAGTTTGAAACTTCCTATTAATCAGTAACAAGAGCTGATTTTTATGTACTCACCCTGAAGACATCATGTGAGACATTCAGAAAAGAGAGAAAGGTAAATCTTTCCGAAGCACTTCGGTCGTGGCCAACAAGGAGGCTACTGCAGAACAAACATCTTCAGGTCATGGCCATTGGTTCCTCCTTATTGGCATCTGCTAGCAATTTTGACAGAAAAACTCGCATATAAAATATAGTATAATTTTCATTTCATTTGTTCTTGAATATATAACCACTTATGTGCGCTTGTTTATGCTTTTGGTTGTGTCCAAATTGCATGTGTTATTACAAAATTAAAACAAGTGCACTTAATAAAGATGATTTTTTTCTTCGACATACATGGCGTCTGGAGCGTGTTCTCTTCTATTGTTCTATTGTTCAAGTCTATGAACTTCTCAAATCTTTTCTCTACCTTGTGCAATCATTGTAATCATCTAGTTACCAGTAGAAATGTACAATACTCATTATAGTTAATGGAATGCTAGATCTCTCTTACCCCCCCCCCCCCTCCCCTCTCTCTCACACGCACACACATGAGAGAGAGGGAGGGTAAGTTTGGTCTTGTTGAAAGAGTCTCAGATGAAAATAATGTGCACATTTGTACCCACAATCTCCAAAGTCAGATGACGTTACAGATTTCCTCAGAGCACTATGTTACATCAACATAGGGATGAAAATGGAGTGGAAATTTTCCGTTTTTCCAGAGGAAAAATGAAAACGGAGAGGAAATATAAAAAAGGAAACGGAAATTTGCAAAACGGAAGTGGAAACGGAATTTCTTATGCGGAAGCGGAAACAAAAATGGAACGGTGCTTTCCGGTGGAACAGTTGTTGAAATGGAACTTTCCGTTTCCGTGAATATGGAATTTCCGTTTTCATTATAGACCCAAGGATGCTTTGCATTCCAACCACCAAACAACACACAATAACACAATGTGTAGAATAGATCATTTGAAGACCAACTTCTACTGCCACACATGTACTCAGCTTGACCCTATGCGTAATTTTCCTACTAAATACCACGCTAAGTTGCTAGCATAATCATATTATTTTGTAGCCATATTAACAATTCATAAATTTTTTTTGTTTTTGTGTGTATTTCTCTATGATTTAAGGGGGTTTTAAGTTCCGGTCAACGCCCACTTCTCATTCCGTGTATGCTTTGTATTTGCTCTGTGTCCGTTTTCGGTAGTATCTGTTTCCGTATTCATTTTCGGGGTTTCTGTATTCGCTTCCGCTTTTGCAAAAATATATGAAAACAAATGTGGTAGCACTCCGTTCCATCCGTTTTTACTCCGTTTTCATCCCTATCAACATGTGCGGCGAAAGCATGACTGCTTTGGATGCTAGATATTGGTATTATATGGATTAAAAAAAAAGTAAGAGCGACTCCAACCATAGTCCTCAGACCCCCCCTCCCCTAAATTAAACCATTCTGGGCTCCCTCAACTCCCAACACTCCATACCTTGCTTGGGACTTCAGGAAGTGGATCCTCTAACATTAAGGAGGAAAGTTACCTAAGCTACAGTGCAATCTAGTAAAAAAAAGAAGGAAAGTCAGAGGCACTGCAGCAAATAATGTAATTATCTACTGTAGCAGGTTATGTGTGTGGTTACTGTTCATGTAAATAAATTTAAAAATAATTTTATTGCATCATAATTTTGTTTGTATGTGTTTTTTTGTAAATGTATATAATAGATTTGTAATTTACAAATTAATTCAAGTCATTTTAGCTTTAATCATATGGATGTGAAGGAGGAAAGTTAGAGAATTGTAGCTTAGGTGACTTCTCTTCTTGATATTAGAGGATCCACTTCCGGGACTTCAACCATTGATTGTATGGGCGGCAGCAAGTCTACAAGAGTCCCACTATACAAAGGACACTTTCAGGCTGATTTTTGCCCGACATGCCAAATTCAGCCGTTGATGCATGGGATGAAAGTGCAGCTATGCAGTCGGTTTAGCATAGTGCACATATCGGGCCAGGAAGGATCATTCGCATAGTAGATTCAAGTCTACAGACCATTATGGAGTACATTTCGTCTACAAATTCTCTCTTTTTTGTACTTTGTTGTGAAATATTTTATAGAAAAACATAAATACCTAATGATGCATTGCCAAGATAAATGTGATTTATCATGACGTCCATAGCCTTGAAAAGAAAGAAAAAATCCCAAAAGTAAAACAAAAATCAATCGCAGTTGTTAGAAAAGAGGAACTTGGGAGGGTCTATGTATAGAAGAGTCTAGATTAAAATATAATTTATGTTTTGTGGTTTGTGCATAGTATCCATTATATCGGCCTTCAGTCCAACTATAGAATCTTCTAGATGTTACACTTAGCAGGATCAGGTGTAGTAGAGAGTTGATCGAATGGCCATGTAGCGCTAGAATTTGCCATATCTCTACTGCCAGATTGGTTTCATCCAACAGCCGACATCAAAGTTATTCGCACACACTATCAATGCTATTGATAATGACATTGATGCAAATGTGGTGAATGCCCTTAGAGAAGTGAAATTTATTCTAGAGTGGAATACAAGAGAAAAGCGTGCACTTATCTAGGTATCCCATTCACCATCGTAAGTTGACTAACAGCGAATGGAAATGTATCGAGGATCGGTTTGAGAAGAAACTGAGCTGCTGGAAGGGCAAACTCATGTCGTATGGAGGCCGATTGATTCTCATTAATTCGGTGCTCACGAGTATGCCTATGTTTCTTTTATCCTTTTTTGAAGTACCAGTTGGAGTTAGGAAAAGGCTGGACTTCTGTCGGTCACGTTTCTTCTGGCAGAGTGATGAACTTAAGAGAAACTACCGTTTAGCCAAATGGGATGTCATCTGCAGACCAAAAGACCAAGGGGGTCTTGGGGTTGAGAACCTTGAAGTCAAGAACAGACGCCTTCTCAGTAAGTGGCTATATAAGTTATCTGCCGAGACTGAGGTAACTTGAGCGCAGATTCTTCGTAACAAGTATCTGTACTCTAAGACCTTGTCGCAGGTGACAGTTAGACCAACTGATTCGCCTTTCTGGAAGGGGCTAATGAGGGTCAAAACTACTTTCTTTAATAGAACAAAGTTTATTGTCGGTGATAGCAATAACACTCGATTCTGGGAGGATACTTGGCTTGGTGATACGCCCTTGGCTCTTCAGTATTTGTCGCTATATCGTATTGTGCAGCGACGTGATGCTCTGGTTGCAACGAGTTTGCAATCCGCTCCCCTTAATATTCACTTTAGGAGGGTGCTTGCTGGGGACCGGTGGGAGGCTTGGATTCATCTGGTGAGTAGACTGATGGAAGTTCAGCTTACTCATCAACCCGATCAGTTGTGTTGGAAGCTTACTAGATCTGGGGAATTTACAGTCAAGTCGATGTACATTGATGTCATCAACTCTACACTACTAGAAAAATGGCTATAGCCAATATCCCTATTAGTGGCGCACCAAAAGCATGTCACTAGTAGAAAAAGGGACAAACGTGAAGCACATTAGTGCCGCTTTGAATTAGAGTCGGCACTAATGTGTACATTAGTGCCGGTTCGTGGCGGCGATCAATAGTACCGGTTCGTGGCGAACCTTTAGTACCGGTTCATGCCACGAACCGGTACTAAAGAGGCTACGTCAGCCTACGGTCAGGCTATGGCCCCACCATCACCATTTAGTGCCGGTTCGTACCACGAACCGGTGCTAATGAGGTTATGGCAAGCTGTTTTTAGTCCCACCTCGCCAAGAGAGAGGCAGTATGAGCGGTTTATAAGCCGTGAGTGCACAGACAATGACGAAGAGTTGCAATGCTCACCTACATGTTGATTAGCTTCAAGCCTTGCGGAATAGCATAGATTGCACTGAGCTATGTGCAGTGCAGTCTACACTATTCTGAATGGCTTGAAGCAAATTAACTAGCATTGCACGTCTTTTTAATTTTTAATAACTTATTTAAACTCCGGACTTCTTTTGTGTTCAGTATGCAGCATTTAAAGCAACGTCATCAATTTCCAACATGTTCTGACATCATTTGTTGTTTTTCGGTCATTTACCTAATTGTTTAGAGAGCTAAATGACCGTAAAATTGAAAATCACTACAAAATGAATCCTGAAAATGTTGAAACTTGGCATGGTATCATCATATCACCCGCATAGCATGCGCGAAAGAGTAGAGAGGGTCACGGCAAAAACTGGACGCACTTCGTGTACAAACTGGACAAACTCATTCCGAGTATCAGGGTTTCGGAGTCCGGAGTGGGTACTAATGTGCATCCCACCAATCAGGAAGAATCACACGGATCGTGTGTTTCTTTCTAGCTCTTGCGAGTCGTTGGATCAAGGGTGTGTTTCTTCGTAGCTCATGTGAGTCGTTGGATCGAAACTACCACAATCATTTTGTGAGCCAGACGACCCTATATATAGCCCACCTCTCGCCTTCCCTGCATAAGTCTTTCAGTTTATCGACTACATACATCTACCAGTTCATCGACTGCATACATCTACCAGTTCATCGACTGAATACAAATCATTCGGATTCGCCATCATACGTCCAACCGTGCATTTGATATGCATATATATGCATCACGAGCCACGGTTGGGCTGTATGATGGAGATACCGATTGGTTTGTTCTAGATCCGACATAAAAGGTTTGATACAACTTCTTTTTTGTGACATAAGAGCTATCTCTCCTCCTACCTATTTTAGTTACAGAACTACCTATTTGTGCCAAATTTTCATTTTCGCTGTTGCTCTTGCATCATAAGCATCCATATTAACTGGACTTACAAGTAATGCAATTTAACCAAACTATCTTGTGATCTTCGCCAAGAGAGAGGCAGTATGAGCGGTTTATAAGCCGTGAGTGCACAGACAATGACGAAGAGTTGCAATGCTCACCTACATATTGATTAGCTTCAAGCCTTGCGGAATAGCATAGATTGCACTGAGCTATGTGCAGTGCAGTCTACACTATTCCGAATGGCTTGAAGCAAATTAACCAGCATTGCACCTCTTTTTAATTTTTAATAACTTATTTAAACTCCGGACTTCTTTTGTGTTCAGTATGCAGCATTTAAAGCGACGTCATCAATTTCAAACATGTTCTGACATCATTTATTGTTTTTCGGTCATTTACCTAATTGTTTAGAGAGTTAAATGACCGTGAAATTGAAAATCACTACAAAATGAATCCTGAAAATGTTGAAACTTGGCATGGTATCATCATATCACCCGCATAGCATGCGCGAAAGAGTCAGAGGGTCACGGCAAAAACTGGACGCACTTCGTGTACAAACTGAACATACTCTTTCCGAGTATCAGGGTTTCGGACGAGAACTCATCTGTTACATGGCCACTTCAATGTTTTTTAAACTTATTTGAACTCCGGACTTCTTTTGTGTTCAGTATGCAGCATTTAAAGCGACGTCATCAATTTCCAACATGTTCTGATATCATTTGTTGTTTTTCGGTCATTTACCTAATTGTTTAGAGAGCTAAATGACCGTGAAATTGAAAATCACTACAAAATGAATCCTGAAAATGTTGAAACTTGGCATGGTATCATCATATCACCCGCATAGCCCACCTCTCGCCTTCCCTGCATAAGTCTTTCAGTTCATCAACTACATACATCTACCAGTTCATCGACTGCATACATCTACCAGTTCATCGACTGAATACAAATCATTCGGATTCGCCATCATACGTCCAACCGTGCATTTGATATCCATATATATGCATCACGAGCCACGGTTGGGCTGTATGATGGCGATACCGATTGGTTTGTTCTAGATCCGCATAGCATGCGCGAAAGAGTAGAGAGGGTCACGGCAAAAACTGGACGCACTTCGTGTACAAACTGGACAAACTCTTTCGGAGTATCAGGGTTTCGGACTATACAAAAATAAATAATGCAGAAATAAAAAAACTATACAAAAAAATTACTCAAAAATAAATAGAAGAAAATAAATAATGCAGAAAAGAAAAAACTATATAAAAAACTACTCAAAAATAAATAAAAGAAAATAAGTAATGCAGAAAAGAAAAAACTATATAAAAAATTTGTTGGCGCACTGCCCTGTGGGTCTGCCAGACCTAGGGTGTGCAAATGCAGGCCCAGGAGAGCCAGCAGACTCACAGGGCAGCGCGCCCTAATTAATTAGGCCCAGGAAGCCTGCTATATAGAGGGGTTCGAAGAGGTAGCCGCGGTTGGGTTTATAAACCAGTGCGGCTGCCCTTTGCCGGGCGAGGTGGGACTAAACTTTGGGGTGGCAGCGCAAGGCCTTTAGTACCGGTTGGTGGCTCCAACCGGTACTAAAGGCCCCCCCTTTAGTACCGGTTGGTGGCTCCAACCGGTACTAAAAGCCTTCGTTTCCCGCCGCTTGGCCTGGCGAAAATAGGCCTTTAGTACCGGTTGGAGCCACGAACCGGTACTAAAGGCCCATCCTATATATATAGCTCTTACGAAAATTTCAGTTTCATCCCCACTTCGTCTCCAACCTCCGCCGCGCGCGCCGCTCGATCCCGTCGTCGCCGCCCGTCGCCCGTACCGTCGTCCGTCGTCATCGTCGCTCTCCCGCCGCCGCCCGTCGTCGTCGTCGTCTCGCGCTGCCGCCCCGAACGCCGCCGCCGTCCGTCGCCATCGCCGCGGCCGTACGTCTCTCTCTCGCTCCCGCACACACATACACACACATACATACACACACATACACACACACCCCGTACGCCGGCGCCCCCGCTCGTACGTACGGGGCGGCGGCGTACGGGGCCGCACACACACACACACATATACCACACACACATGCATACACACACACATACACACATACGTACACACATATACGTATATATACACACACATGCATACACACACACATACACACACACACACATTTCTTTACTTATTTTCTGTTTTTTAGAAAAGTTAATTAGATGATCGAATGTTAGATTAATGTCGAATGTTAGATGAATTAGCTAGCTAGATAGAAAAATTGTCGAACTAGAGATTAGAACTAGTTGAATAATTAATATAACTAGTTTATTTTTAGTAAGAAAATTTAGATATATGAGATTAGAACTAGTGGAATAATTAATATAACTAGTTTATTTTTAGTAAGAAAATTTAGGTATATGAGATTAGAACTAGTTGAATAATTAATATAACTAGTTTATTTTAGTAAGAAAATTTAGGTATATGAGATTTGATGATATAATTAAAATATTATTTGTTAATGAGTTTTTCTGTTTATTTAATTTTTTATATATTTTGAGTTTATATAAATGTTAGATTAATGTCGAATGTTAGATGAATTAGATAGAAAAGTTAAATATATAGTAATGTCAATTGAATATATAGTTAGATATATTAATGTCAAATGTTAGATGGATATATATTTGGCTAGATATAGGTGTTTAATGTTTCATCTATATGAACATAGGAAATGTCATCTGACGACGAAAAAGATTTTATTATGTGCGAACACCGTGAAGACCAGCGTGGCCTCTGCGACCAAAATTTCCTTCTTGATGGTAGGCGCTTCAGGAATGGGTACGCTTGTCAGAACACTATTCACAATTTTTACACCATTATCGATATCTAGTCACACAACTAATACACATGCATATTGATCTCCTTCTTAACAGTTCAAAGAGGTGCGGGACAAGCTCCTACCAACGGAGCGCGTAGAAGCACTTTAAGAGGAAATAGCGGGATTTTTGCTCGACCAGGTCATAAATCCGAAGGGAGAATACTATTACCCGCTACCGCCCCCATGAACCACTTCCAATTGTCATAGTGCTCCGAAGGCACCAATTAGGCTAATGCCACTGGCTCCGAAGGCAACATGCATATGTAGGAGAAATTGTATATAGCTATACATGTGTGTATGTGTAAATTAATATGGTGGTTTGTGAGACATTAATAATATATATATATATATATATATATATATATGCATAACATGTACAATGTGTAGTACCGTAAAATACCAGCAAACGAAAAAGAATTAAAATGGAAAACACAAAATTAAATGAAAAAGAAATCATAAAACCAAAAACCCCACAACCATTTAGTACCGGTTGGTGTTACCAACAGGTACTAAAGGGCTCCCGGCCCCCGGAGCTGGCTCGTGCCACGTGGATCCCCTTTAGCACCGGTTCGTGCTGAACCGGTACTAAAGGGGGGGGGGGCTTTAGTGCCGAAACGTTAGTGCCGGTTCCTAAACCGGCACTAAAGGGCCTTACGAACCGGTGCTATTGCCCGGTTCTGCACTAGTGTTAACTAAGGATAATTTGACAAAACGCAATTGGACAGGATCTATGAGATGTAGCTTTTGCGACCAACATGAATCAATCAAACACCTCTTTCTTGATTGTCCTCTGCCAAAAATTATGTGGTGGTCGGTTCACATAACATTACTCCTCCGAATTCTATCAACACGTTATTTGGGACGTGGCTTGATGGGATAGATTTCAATACATCGAGACATATTCGTGTAGGAGTATGTGCTTTATTATGAGCAGTCTGGAACTACAGGAATGATTTGGTCTTTAACAGAACAACAAATATTCATTTTTTGTAGGTTATCTCCAGAGCCACTGTGTTGATCCGTATGTGGTCGCTACTCACTCCGACGGAGGCCAGGGAGCGTTTGGTTACTGGATCTACCCGATGAGAGATGGTAGCACGGGATATTTTCAATCGGTTTGGATGGCGGTCATGTAATAGGATAGGCATTTAGTGTTCCTATCTTTTTATGTCAGCCGGTCGTGGCTTTTCTATTACTGTTTAGCTCTTCGTGAGCCTTTTTTTGTTATTTGTTCGACACATGGAGACTTATGTTGGACCTTTTTCTTATTAATAATCATGACCGTATGCATCATTCTGATGCAGAGGGCGAACCCCCCTTTTTGAAAAAAGGCATTCTACATTCAGAGTGCATGAATAAAGCTCTGCTAGCCAAGTGGTCTTGGAAGCTAGAAACCGAGTCTGGACTATGTCAAGATGTGTTCCTAAATAAATATGTAAAAAATAAACGTATTTCTAGGATAAAACCTAGAGTTGGAGACTCTCATTTTTGGACTAGCTTACTAAAAGTTAAAGATCTCTTTTATCAACATTGCAAGAAATGATTGGGGATGGAAAGAATACAAGACGGTGGGTTGGAGACGGACCACTTAAAATCATTTATGCCAGATTATACAATCTTTCCATTGATTATAAAATCTCTATGGCTGAGGTTCTTGGGAAAGGATAGGGTCGATTTTCTTTCAAGAGAAATCTGCTTGGTGAGACTTTGGATCTATGGATTAGTCTTAAGGATAGATGTGAAGAAATTAAGACACCAGGGGGCAGGTACAATATAAAGTGGATGCCTATTGCTGAGAAAAAGTTTATTGTTATATCCCCATACAAACATTTGACTGTAAATGAAGTCAGATTCCCTCAAAAAAATATGGAAAACTAAAATACCTTCTAAAATAAAGTTTTTTCTCTCGCTAGTGGTCAAGGATAGTATTCTTACGAAGGACAACCTACTTAAGAGGGATTGCAATGGGAGTAAGATGTGTGTGTTCCGTGGTCAAGAGAGTGTTTTTTAAATGCCCAGTAGCTAGACTCATCTGGAGCCCATTTAAGTGTGATTTTGATTTGATCACTACTCATGTCAATTTGCATGAATGCTTCGGAAGCTGGATAAAAAATTTCCCTACACCGAACAAGAAACTTGTGATTGTTGGGATTTATGCTATTTTCTGGACTATATGGAGATGTAGGAGTGATATAATATTTGAAAAGAAAACTATCAATTATCCAATGACTGTAATCACACTAATGTGCCATTGGATTACCGGGTGGTCTATTTTGAAGATAAAGGAGGCGCCTCAGAGGGTGCTGATGCAGGGGGCAATGCTCATCCTACAAGGATATCTACCATTCCATTAAATATAGGAGTACAATATCTTTGATGGTTATTAAGTACTAGATGACTTGCATGCTTTCACAAATGAAAGAGTAACTAAAAGTTCTGTGGATTGAAGTCCATGAACTCGATGAATTTAAAAATGGAAGAGGTTTAAATGGATGGAGAGAACTCCATGTCCAACCAAGGATAAAAGAAGTTTCATCATAATTATTAAGGACACACATTTTTATCTCAAATTACACCAAAATATTAAACACAACGGAAAAGCATAAGCACGCGCGCACACGAGTGGTTATGCAGGAACTATACTAAAATGTATTTTAGCTGCAAAAAATACATACCATATATTAGTTTTTGTACCAAAATTGCTAGCCACTACTAGGGAAAACCTTGTACACAGAATCTTAGCAGCAGTGCGACATAAAAACAGACGCTGCTGCTAAGTAGTAGCAGCGCGACTACGGAAAGCTCGCTACTGGTGCAAACTTAGCAGTAGCGCGTGACGCTTAAACCGCGCTGCTACAAAAATCCACCGACAGTACACAACGACATAAGTTTACCTGTAGCGCGGCGCCAGGGAGCGCGCTGCTGCTAATGCCATAGGAGCAGCGCGCTTTTTTGTCACCTCGCTGCTGCTAATTTTGAAAATGTGCACAGGGTTGGCCCGTTTAGCAGTAGCGCGTGACAGGAAAGTGCGTTGTTGCTACGCTCTTAGCAGCAGCGCGCTTTCTCTCCCGCGCTACTGCTAAGACGCAGGACCCACCTCCTTTTCCCCCTCCCCCTCCCCCTCTCCTCTCCTCCCTTTCCCCTACCCTCCCCCATCCTCCCACTCTCACTCTTCTTCTTCCTCAATACTTCTCCCCCCATTACTCTCCCTCTTCTACCTACCTTTCTCTCTCTTCATTACTCCTAGCTATAACTACACCACCTCCATTAATTCATTTCCTTTATCTTTTTCCTCCCCCCTTAGATGACGCAGATATTACCTGTTGCCCTTAGAGGGATAATGGACAAGCACGTCCGTGACACGCTTATTGGTCTCTGCAACTTTTTCGACGTCATCTCTCGAAAGTCGATCAGTGTGAAGCAGCTCTGAAGGCTACAGGAAGAGATCGTTGTGATACTGAATGAGCTTGAGATGTACTTCCCGCCCGCGTTCTTTGACGTGAAGGTGCATCTGTGTGTCCATATTGTGGATGACATAATAGACCTGGGGCTGTCATTCCTGCACAACATGATGCGGTTTGAGAGGATGAATGGGATCATCAAAGGATTCGTTCGTAACATGTCCCGTCTGGATGGAAGCATCGTACATGGCTATTTGACACAAGAGTGCATCTCTTTCTGTGAGAATTTTCTATATGGCGCAGACCAGCCGCCTGGTGTTAGTGTTGGTTTGCCCGTTAACAAGCACGATGGGAGGCTCGAAGGAGAAGGTCACTGTAACGGTCGCAGGGAACTGCATGTGGCATACTCAGATCGACGCAGCGACTTTGACAGAGCAAACTTGATAGTGCTACAACACCTAGACGAGGTAGATCCTTTCGTGGCACTGCACAAAGAAATTATCGCAAAGAAGTATCGTGACCGGGGGGTATGCAGGACGGACGCCGAAGTTACTAGAGAGCACAACTCCACTTTCCTGCATTGGTTCAAAGAGCATATTATTGCTAATCCCCCGGAGGAGGGCTCTAAGGACGGATTGCTCATATACGCCTTAGCACATGGCCCCTCGCCCAACCTCGTAACCTATCAGGCATATGATATTAACGGATACACGTTCTACATGGAGGCCAAAGATATGGACAGTGATGAATATCAGAACTCAGGGGTGACGATGGAATGCATGACCGGCAGGGACAACGGCGCAACTGAATGATTTTATGGAAGGGTCGAGGAGATCTGGGAGCTTGACTACTCTGGACTGCACAACACGACGATGTTCCGTGTCAGATGGGCTAAGAATGTCAAAAGAGAAAGCCGGATTTTCACTACCATGACTATACCCGACGCCAAGAGCGCTACCGTGAACGCTATGGCAAAAAACGAGCCATGGGTACACGCTAAGCACGTGACACAATGCTTCTTCATAACCGACCCATGCAATCCCAGTCGTGTTGTCGTGAGGAAAGGCAAAAGAAACATCATTGGAATGGATGGAGTCGCCAACGAGGAAGACTATGATCAGTACGGCAACCCAATGAGGGAAGATGACGATGATGATGAAGTATACGTCAAAAGAAGAATCAATACTACATTACCAAAGAAAAATCGTACTCCATGTAAAAGGCAAAGTCACAATGAGGGGCTCAATTATTCTTTGACGAACAAGAAGGGAAAGAAGCTGACTCAAAAACGAAAACGTCAGCGCTGAGGAATCGGTCAAATGATGTAATATATAATAGTATATATATATATATATATATGTTCCTATTTTGTATACACACTTAATTAGCCATTATTATGCATGGGTCCAATGATGTAATATATATATGTTCCTATTTTGTATACACACTTAGCCATTATTATGCAAGGGTCCAATGATGTAATATATATGTTCCTATTATGCTGAGGAAAAGAAAAAAGGGAAACTGGTTATAGCAGCAGCGCTTTAGTGAAAAAGAGCTACAGCTAGTCAGCAGTAGCGGTTTCTGCAGAAAATCGCTACAACTAGTCAAGGTAGCAGTAGCGGTTTCTGCAGAAAACCGCTACAGCTAGTCAAGGTAGTAGTAGCGCGTTTCGTGTAAACGCGCTACTGCTACGTCCACTTAACCCAAAATTTTCCCTCTCCCTGCTTCATCCCGCCTCTTTCCCCCAAATCCCCACTCTCTCTTCCCCGTCCCCGTCGCACCGCCGCGCCCGCCCCCGACCTCGGCGCGCTCGCCCTCGACCCCGGCGCGCTCGCCCCCGACCCCGCCGCGCCCGACCCCGGCGCGCTCGCCCCCGGCGCCGGCGCTCGCCCCCGACCCGTCGGCCCTCGCCTCTCTCCTCTGCTTCCTCCCCTCCCAGCCTCGGCCGTCGTCGGGCCTGCCTCCTCGCCCTGCACCCTCTGTAAACCACCCCCTCTCTCTCTGCTAGCTAGGGTTAATTTACTTAGGTTTTAGTTATGTTAATTAGGTTATCTATTTAGTTATGAATTTAGATAGGTTTCAAAATTTGCTGAAATTATATGCAAATTTGAACTGGACATGTGATATGTGGATATGTCATGTTTTGGACATGTCATGTTTTGGTAAATGATCCGAGTTGCCTATGTTACGCCGGAATGTTTATTCATTTCTGTTCCGGTGAATTTCAGGGGCTCGATATGTCCATTTTTTAGCAAAGGTCATGCCGAAATTTCCCGTGAATAAAGGCATGATTTGTGCTACATAGTTGGCATATCGAGTGCTGGCACATAGATTTCTTTTTTATCTCATTTGTCATTTATTCATACTTTTAGAAATAAATGAGGACACTTAATCATAGGAAACATGTCGAACAATGAAGAAACTGGGCCTTCTGACCAAGATGCAGACGAGATGGATTATGAGGGTGAACAAGACTACCTCAACTTTTTGACTGCTAAGCAAGGTTTGCAGGTCCGCCTCGATGATGGTACTGACGCCGACACCGACACCGACGGCGCCGACACCGATGGCGGCGCCGAGACCGGTGGGGAAGGTACCGCCGGGGAAGATACCGGCGCCGATGCCGGTACCGAAAAGAGGCATAAGAAGAAGAGGATACGAAAACCTAACAAACTAGGGATTGGACGACTTGTGATCACAAAG
This sequence comes from Triticum urartu, assembly GCF_003073215.2. Lineage (NCBI taxonomy): Eukaryota > Viridiplantae > Streptophyta > Magnoliopsida > Poales > Poaceae > Triticum > Triticum urartu. The sequence goes on along the minus strand of NW_024111789.1, from coordinate 30,617 downwards.
ATGGCACCTGGCAAGTTTGAGCCGTTAGAGCCGGAAGAACCTCGCAAGTGCTATGGGAACCAAGTAGGATGCATCCTACGGGAATGCGCGAGCATCAATGACGATGACTTAAGGAGTAAAGAACATTTGACGCAGTTGCTCCTAACGAAGTTGCACAAGAGATTCAAGTTCCCCGATTGGGATGATAACATAGAACAACCGTGGGATGATCCGAAGATGAAAAAGATTAACAATCATGCCATGGGCATGTTCAGCAATGATTTGGCCTCCTGGAAATCGAGGGTGAAACGAGGTATTGAGGCTGAGGAACCCCTGTCCAAGATTCTGGAGGAAAATCCGACACTTACGGAAGAGGAGTTCGAAAAGTTCAAGGACACTTGCGCTACCGAGGACGCCAAGGCTAAGGCTGCGAAATTCAAGAGCCTTCAGCAAAGGAACACGGGGAAGCATCGCCTCGGAAGCCGTGGCTACCTCGGTAAAAGGCCCATATGGGATAAGGAGGACGCGGAACGTGAAGCCGCGGGTCTCCCAGACCCCTTCGCGAAGTTCACCAACCCCTTGGAGCATGACTTCATCAGGGCCCTTCAAGGTTTTTTACACGGACAAGGTCACGAGGAAATTGATTAGACTACTGGAGAAGCAACACCAGCTTGCAGCCGAAAACCCTACTTCTCCGATGAGGCCCAAGTGGGACACCCCTCTCAACCGGGCCTTGAACGAACTTAAGGGGCTCCCTTTGGGCCAGCGGCCGCAATATGGTCGTGTGCACGACGCTGGAGATGGCGCCACGTGGAAGGTGTTTTACAACGAGGGCCCGGAGGCCAAGAAGCAAAAAAAGAAGTTTAGTCAAATGGACATCGACGCGAAGGTGAAGCTTGCGGTCGAGAAAAAGCAGCTGAGGACGCGAAAAAAGCAGCCGAGGACAAATATGAGTTGCTACAACAGGCAGTCAATGCAGCTGTAACTGCATGCAGAAATGATTTTGCTACTAACTTGGTTCCAGTTATCATCAACTGGACGAAGGAAAATCCAGACAAGACGGTACATGATTTCCCCTTGCCCAGTTTCGTCGGGAGCAACTCCATGAACAACAACACCATCGCACCATCACTTGCTCACGCAACTGGGCCTCCTCTCGCAGCCGCTCCCGCTCATAGCAGCCCGTCCTCAGTCTCTGGCGCGCTTGGTGGGCCTTCGTCTTTGGTTGAGCTCGACGCCGTCACGGTAATTACATGTTGCACCAACATAAATATATATATATATATATATATATTCCTTTTTTGTTGCCTTTCGGATGTTTTAGGCCACAGACATATGTGTTTGCAGGCGAAAGAAACCCCGTGCACCATACTCTACTTGATCAAAGGCCAGAAGATGGACGTGGGAAAGGGGATGATAATGGACCCCTTGCAACCCACGTTCCACAACTAGCCGATCCCTGCTGGGCACTTCAGGGTTAGCTTGTCCAGTGTGAAATCGGGGCACGAGGATTTGCCTCCTCCAGTACAGCATGTGGGAGCGGACGACGAGACCCCGCCGCGGATTGAAAGCTGCAAGGGTTGGGTGCTGCTATGGCCGAAGAATCTTATTCGTCTGGAGCCGGCCGAGAGCACACCAATAACCACACATCAACAAGCATGTGCGGAGACCACCACCCCGCCTACGCAATTACCAGCTCCTGTAGTGCCGGGTGAGAGCAGCGGACGACATGATGAAGGGGGTGCAATAGTGCTGGCTGATGTAATTTGTCCTGTAGAACAGAGAATGGATGATGAGACGGAGGTCGACCCTATGGATTTCCTCAATACAAACGCGTATGACGGTGACATAGAATTGATGAGTCAACCATATGACAAATCGGGCTATCAGCTTGCTAATGAGGATATGGATGATATGCCCGGGTAGGAAGGTTGTAGAAGGGATTGCAAAAAGTCTCTCTTCATGAAATCCTCACAGGACACGCCTGAAGATGCCGCCTCAACACAGGCTCAACTATCCTAGCGCGAGGGTCGTACAGTACTTAGCCCGGGAACACTGGGGCAGGGGTTAAGGAAGGGTCTAGAAGGTGTGCCCAAGAAAAAGGATAGAAAGAGATCGGGGAAGATAGCTGCCTCCAAACAAGCCAGAGCACATAGCAGCCAAACGATGCATTCTGAAGAGCGTGTACCCGTGAAAGGTGCGGCCATGTTCCATCTCACAGGCGAGCCGATGCTACCGCGGAAACCACTGGAGGCACTATCAGGGGATCTCAGGAGACTGCACGACCATGTGCTGTCGACTGAGAAAAGCCTACTAGCCTCAAAGGATCCAGGATATCCGACATACGCGGCTCGTGTGCCTGAGGGGAAGTGCTACGTCGAGACACGGCCCACGGAGGTGTTCTTCCTGCGGTTTGACCATATCTTTGAGATGTATCTGACAAGGCAGGTCGATTTTACAATCGTCCGCCTTTTTGCGCTAAATATGAGCTCTGTCATGAACAGTGAAGAAGTCTCGCAAATCTGTGTGGCGGATCCGTACTACATGCACGAGTCTTTCTTGAGTCTCGGCGACTTTGAGCGTGAGACTGCTAGGGACTACCTCCAAAACTTCATGGTACAGAATAAGGACCGGGAAATTGTCCTCGTGCCTTATCATCCAAAGTAAATCAGTTTCGAACAACCTTTTCATACATTTCAATCATTCCTTCTCTCTCCATGGGGAATAATTTGAGGTGTCTTTTCCCCGCAGCAACGGGCGGGCCGTCCTTATCGTTCTTTATCCGCAAGTCTCCCATGCCGTGTATTTTGACCCTTCCAGAGACTACGAGAAAAAAGACTACACCCACATAATGAATATTCTAGATGATGCTCTCCAAGGCTTCAGCTTTAGAGGTGGCCACATGCAGATCAGGAAACAAAGGAACAAGAAGATGGGTTTCACGCATAAAACTAACTTCTCCTGCATCCAAGTCCCAAAACCAAGCAAGAAGGATGGATTGTACATCCTCCATCTCATGAATCAGTTCAACACGGATCACCAAAAGCTTCGCATGAGAAGCAGAAATGATGATCATATCCACAAGTGGCTAGAATCTCATGGAGAAGCGGATTATAAACTTAGAGATAACTTCTTTCGCATCCAAAGCGACATTGCGACGATCATCATGAAAGAAGTCGTCGATGAGAAGGGGATGTTCCACCACGGCCCTATATCGCGAGCTGACGTCCGAACTCGCATAGGCATGCAACGTCTAGACCTCACGCCGTTCAAGAAGCTAGGGTCCATCCTCGATGATATGGAAGGATAGAACTTCTAGTGATTTATGATGCCGATGATGATGATATGTGTCGGTTGAACTTGTATACTATTTGTAGTGATGCAACTTTGTGATGTCCACGATCCCTGCCGAATTTGCGTAACGCTACTTTGTTAGTTTGCGTACGATGACCTGCGTACCTCTAATTAATTAATTTGCGTACTGTATGTTGCATCTAGTTGCTAACCCTTTCTTTTTCGGTGTTCTCTAGTATATTTTGTTGCATATATACGATTGTACATCCTCTTCATGAACATGCATCTCTAACGGGTACCTAGTTTCTTGATGGCGAGATGGAACTGCTATGTCGTGTACAAAGAGAAGGTTCCGGGGGTGTACAACGAGTGGCATGAGTGTCAGGCGCAAGTGAATGGGTTCTCGGACGCCAGCCATAAAGGCTTCAAAAGCAGACAAGAAGGAGAAGCTAGTTACTTGAGGTTCACGCTAGCGCGAGAGAGGACTCGTAACCGCCATCTCATGTACTGCATAATTCCGCTCTCACTCATAGTGATAGCTCTTCTCGCGTATACCTTTGTTTAGATGGATGACGTTGTAGTTGCAAGTATTCGAGACTTGCATGTATCGCTATTTTCGAGATGATGACAAGATACCACTTTGTGTTGGATGATGATTATGACGAGACTATTTGTATGTATATGCTATGATTACATTTGTGGTCTCGCAGGCATTTGTATGTGTATCATGATGACATTTGTATGTGCTAAAGATTCTTCTATAAAGCCTGTTCAAATACAAAACAAATATGCCGAAAAAAACAAAAAACTACTAAAATTAGCAGTAGCGAGTGGAGAAAAGTTAGCAGCAGCGCGGTTGTAGCAGTAGCGCACACAGGGGAAGCGCGCTATAGCTATTAGCAGCAGCGAGGTTCCTTTAAGCACGCTGCTGCAACACTTGTGTAGCAGTAGCGCGGGTGGACCAGCGCTACTGCTATACGTTAGTTGTAGCGCCTTATTGGTAGCGCGGGTACCCGCACTGCTGATAGGCCTAAAACCCGCGCTGCTGCTAGCCTTTTCCCTAATAGTGAGCGCCTGCAAATAAGGAGGAACAAGTTGCCATGGTCCCTAAAGTTCAATTCCCAAAAGAACTAAAGGATTTTAGACCGATTAGTCTGTGTAATGTGATTTATAAGATTGTTTCAAAATGCTTGGTTAACTGACTACGCCCTATTTTGTCTGAACTTATTCCAGAAAACCAGAGTGCATTTATTCCAGGGAGGCTCATTACAGATAATTCTATCATAGCATTTGAATCCTTGGATTTCATCTAGGAGGTTGTAGCCAGTTCACCGGCTTTTTGCGCATACAAACTAGACCTATCAAAGGCCTATGACCGGGTGGACTGGGTTTTTCTCGAGAAGGCTCTTAGTAAATGGGGATTCTCACAGCAGTGGATTTCTTGGATTATGGCGTGTGTCACGCCAGTAAAATATTCGGTGAATTTGAATGGAAAATTATTGGAGCCCTTCATCCCCTCCCGCGGACTCCGACAAGGTGATCCCTTGTCTCCGTTTCTTTTCCTCTTTGTTGCTGATGCTTTGTGTTTGTTGGTCAACAAGGCTATTTCGGAGGAGGGGCTGGTAGGAGTGAAAGTATGTCGGCGGGCACCTATGATCTCTCACCTATTATTTGCAGATGATTCATTGTTGTTCTTTCACGCATCTGAGTAGCAAGCAACTATTGTAAAATGTTTGTTGAGCACTTACACACGACCTACAGGGCAACTCATAAACCCCTCAAAGTGTTCCGTCCTCTTCTCTAGTAATTGCAATGAGATGGTGTCGGTGGAGGTTAAACATATTCTGGAGATAACAAGTGAAGCTTTCGAACCCAAATATTTAGGGTTGCCGGTCCCGGAAGGGAGAATGCATAAGGTGAGGTTTGAAACTACTCAAGAAAGATTAAAGAAGAGACTAATTGATTGGAGCGAGCAGTTTTTGTCCTCTGGTAATAAGGAAATATTAATTAAATCAGTGGCACAAGCAATCCCTACATATATTATGAGTGTTTTCCGCTTACCTGTATCGGTTTGTGATGATTTTACTAAGTTGATGAGGCAGTATTGGTGGGGTGTGGAAAGAGGAAAAGGGAAGATGGCTTAGCTAATTTGGGATAAACTGAGGCTGCCGAAGAGTAAGGGCGGCATGGGATTCAGGGACATGCGTGCTTTTAACCAAGCATTGCTTGCCAAGCAAGATTGGAGACTGATTGAGTTCCCTCATAGTCTATGTGCACACATATTAAAAGCTAAATATTATCCTCATGGCAGCATCTTGGATACAGTATTTACTGGAAATTCGTCCGCAGTTTGGAAGGGTATTGCGCATGGACTATAGCTTGTTAAGAGGGGTATTATTTGGAGGATTGGGGACGGTGCATCGGTGAGGACACGGAGAGATCCATGGATTACTTGACGATATGACTTTCGTCCTATCACCCCTAAAAGGAACTGCCGGTTTAACTGAGCGTCTGATTTCTTGGGCTCAAATGGAGCGTGGATGGTGGATCGGATCGAGGAGCACTTCTGGCCGATGGATGTTATAGAGATTCTGAAAATTCGTACCTCTCCAAGGAATAGACAAGACTTTATTGGCTGGTTTCCAGAACCTCACGGTATTTTCACAGTTAAATCGACGTTCATGCTGGTGGCGCTAGCAGTAACAGGCCGGACGGCGACCGGACAATTTGGAATTCTATATGGAAGTCTCGGGTACCTCTAAAGATGCGCATATTAGCATGGAAGGCGGCGAGCGGGGCATTAGCTACTAATTTGGGCAAGGTTCAACGTCATATACCAGCACGCAGTTCTTGTCCGGTATGTGGCAAGGAGAAAGAGAGTAGTTTTCATGCCCTTATAACATGGCATGCTCGGCAAGTCTGGGAAGGTCTACGCAAGATTTGGCCATTGCCTGATGATGCACTACTAATTGATTCATGGAAGGATTGGCTCTTGCAACTGCTATATTAAAGTGTTCAGAACATACTAGGGACTTGGTGATTATGACCATTTGGCGAATATGGCAGCTATGGAACGACATGACTCATGGAAAGGGTGAGACCCCGGTTCATGCTACAGTCCACTATTTGGATAGCTATTACAAGTCGCTTCACTTAGCAAGAAATTTTTCTAAGGAAGAAATAATAAAAGGGAAGATGCCAATTTCGGAGGAAGGTCGTGTGGTGAGTAGTAAACGGTTGTCAACACCTGTACCATGGCCTCGGCCTCCAGCTGGTTGGGTAGCCCTCTCTGTTGATGGTTCTTTTTCGAGCCAGGACGGGCGCGCTTCTGCTAGAATGGTACTGCGGAATGATGATGGTTCTATGATCTTTGCGGCATATAGGTACATCTTTTATTGTAATGAAGCGCTTGAAGCAGAAATGCATGCAATCATGCAAGGCATGGCTTTGGCCATCCAACATTTAGATAAACCGGTGATGGTTCAATCGGATTCTTCAAATGCATTGGCAACTCTTACCGGCGACACACTATACAGATTAGCCTATGGTCATCTTGACGCTGAGATTAAAGCTCACTTGGATGTTAGGGAGTTTGTTCCTTATAAAATTGGTAGAGAGTAGAATATGGTAGCACATCTCTTGACACATTATAGCCATACCGAGTGTTATACTGCGGTATGGTTGAACTCGAGTCCTCCATGTTATGAGGAGCAGTTGGCTTGGGATTATAACCCTATAATTTTGGAATAAAACACCCTTTCAACCCGCAAAAAAAAGAGTTGATTTACCCTATTACAATCACTGTAACCTTGGCGGCCACAACTACAGTTTTTGGGCAACCCTTGCAAGACCACGGCCATCGAGGAATGGAGGACCAGCAAAAACTGCACCGGCAGCTGTGACGAGTAGAGATATGAGATGCTATGACATCGAATAATATGGGAAGTGGTACGTTTTTATCTGGAAGGAAAATCGTTGACTATCATGAATACTTAGCTATGTACTGCACGCTTTCCTCTTTTTTTTTCTTTCTTTTTTTGAAAAGGGGACTCCCGGCTTCTGCATCAGAGCGATGCATACGGCCACAATTATAAATAAATAAAATAGTTCAACAAGGTCTTGCAATCTGCTGCAAAAAAGTAGGCTGGCTCACAAAGAGGTAGAAAAACAAAAAAGGCCCAAAAGCCACAACCGGCTGGCATAAGATAGATAGATAGGTAAACTAATCGCCTATCCTATTACATGACCGCCATCCAAACCGGTTGAAGATATCCCGCGTTACCATCTCCCACCGGACAGATACAGTAACCAAACGCACCCTGGCCTCCGTCGGAGTGAGTAAGGACCATATACGGATTAGCGCAGTAACCCGGAATAAAACCTGCAAAAATGAATAGTTGTTATTCTGTTAAAAGCCAAATCATTTCTGCAGTTCCAAATGCCCATAACAACGCACATGCTCCTACTCGAATTTGTCTAGCTGTTTCGGCCTCTTTACCAACAAGCCACATTTCAAATAACGACCTGACCGAATTCGGAGGAGTAATGTTAAAGGCAATTTGCACCGAGCACCACAACACTCTCGCCAACGGGCAATCAAAGAAAAGATGCTGGATAGTTTCATCCCGATCACAGAAACTACACCTAGTAGAACCTGTCCAGTTGCGCTTAATCAAATTATCTTTTGTTAGAACGACTTGTTTATGTACAAACCACATAAACACTTTGATTTTCAGAGGAACCTTAACTTTCCAAACATGTTTTGAACTATGAATAACACTAGCACTACTAGAAAAAACCCTATTAGTGGCGCATCTATTTTCGTTAGTAATGGCGCACTATTAGCACGCCACTAGTAACAGATAGTAATGGCGCATCTCTGGTGCGCCACTACTAACCCTTAGATGCTCCACTAGTATTCCCTCTAGGTGCGCCACTAATAGCCTTATAGGTGCGCCACTAATAAGGGCTGGAATGCGTCACTAGTAATGTATTTGGAGAACAAAAAAATCCAAATTTACAGAAAACAACCTATAAGGAAAAATAATTTAAAAACAAAAATGAAATAGAATCATAATTTTTATTATAGTAAGAATATTACAATGTCTTTACAAGTATCCAATAAAAGAAAAATTACAAGGAAATAAAAGAAAATTCTAAAACTAATCTTCTAGTAATCTTTTCTTCTTTTTCTTTACTTTATCCCTGCAAAAAATGATAGAAATATGTGAGAATGAACATTGCCGAGAAGTGAAATTGAGCAATTATTTGCATCCGACATCGAAGATCTAAGATACCTTGAATCATAGACATGGGTCATTTCATGAAGCCAAGAGTCTATGTCATTCAGGATGCATACTTCCCTATCACAAGAACTTAATTATTCAGTAAACACAGTCCTAAACATGGAAAACCCTGCCATCGTTGATTTCATCTCCCTTTTGGAAATATAAAAACTGTATAAATTACAAATATTGGCTTTGGCAAGAAAAGAAAAGGAACCAAATCTGCACTGCTTGTTCTTTTATTTTGGATTGAAATCAACAATAAAGATTGCAGGGACAAGGCCAAGAGGAAAACTGAAACGCACGCGGTGTAGGGAAGGAGATGGCGTGGTGAGCTCAGAGATGCAGGGCGGGGGTGAGAGGAAGGGAGAGGAGGCGACTGCTTACGGGGGTTGGGTGTGGTGGCGCTGACGAGATGGAAGGAGACGCCATCATCCTTGGCCGTCGGGGATCTTGTGGACGCCGTCGAGGACGGATGAGTTGAAGTCGCCGAGGTCGAGCATGCCGCTCTTGACCAGCACCGCCGTGCCGCGGATCTTGCCCTCCTTCCACGCCTGCTTATTCTTCCCCGTCAGCCCGTGCAGCAGCAACATCTCCGACATGGCTGCGGGCGCGAGGAGGGAGGGAGGGACGGAGAGCTATGGAGGCGGAGGGCGGCTAGGTGGGGTGGAAGGAGTAGGACGCGGTGGCGGTGGTTGCCACGGCCTGTGGATCTAAGGCCTCGCTCCCTCCTAGGAAGAGACGGAGAGGGGAGAGGGTGGGGGCACCGGCGACGGGATGCAGGGCGGGGCGGGAGGTCGACGGTGAGGCTAGAGGAGACAAGAACGCCGGTGGGGATGGGGATAGGAGGTCCACGGCGAAGGCCACGGGTTTGGAAGGGATCGATTCGAGGGGAGAGGAGGAGGAAGCGTTGTGTTGTGTTGCTTTGGTTGGATTGGATTCTCTTTTCACCAGACAAAAATCCTCGAATCAGGGCCGATCGGCGCAGCACATAGCAATGGCGCACCAGGGGGTGGTGCGCCATTGCTACACACCATTGCTATCTAAAATAGCAATGGCGCACCTGGCAAAGGTCCGCCATTGGTAAACCTGGGGAAGGGGGTGGACCCGGGGAAAAAATAGCAATGGCGCATTGGACTAAAGGTGCGCCACTACTAAAAAAAATAACAATGACGCACACACTAGTGCAGAACCGGGCAATAGCACCGGTTCGTAAGGCCCTTTAGTGCCGGTTTAGGAACCGGCACTAACGTTTCGGCACTAAAGGCCCCCCCCCCTTTAGTACCGGTTCAGCACGAACCGGTGCTAAAGGGGATCCACGTGGCACGAGCCAGCTCCGGGGGCCGGGAGCCCTTTAGTACCGGTTGGTAACACCAACCGGTACTAAATGGTTGTGGGGTTTTTGGTTTTATGATTTCTTTTTCATTTAATTTTGTGTTTTCCATTTTAATTCTTTTTCGTTTGCTGGTATTTTACGGTACTACACATTGTACACGTTATGCATATATATATATAGAATTTCTAGTAGAACCAATCATATATATATATATATATCAACAATGTCTCACAAACCACCATATTAATTTACACATACACACATGTATAGCTATATACAATTTCTCCTACATATGCATGTTGCCTTCGGAGCCAGTGGCATTAGCCTAATTGCTGCCTTCGGAGCACGATGACAATTGGAAGTGGTTCATGGGAGCGGTAGCGGGTAATAGTATTCTCCCTTCGGATTTATGACCTGGTCGAGCAAAAATCCCGCTATTTCCTCTTGAAGTGCTTCTACGCGCTCCGTTGGTAGGAGCTTGTCCCGCACCTCTTTGAACTGTTAAAAAGGAGATCAATATGCATGTGTATTAGTTGTGTGACTAGATATCGATAATGGTGTAAAAATTGTGAATAGTGTTCTGACAAGCGTACCCATTCCTGAAGCGCCTACCATCAACAAGGAAATTTTGGTCGCAGAGGCCGCGCTGGTCTTCACAGTGTTCGCACATAATAAAATCTTTTTCGTCGTCAGATGACATTTCCTATGTTCATATAGGTGAAACATTAAACACCTATATCTAGCCAAATATATATTCATCTAACATTTGACATTAATATATCTAACTATATATTCAATTGACATTACTATATATTTAACTTTTCTATTTAATTCATCTAACATTCGACATTAATCTAACATTTATATAAACTCAAAATATATAAAAAATTAAATAAACAGAAAAACTCATTAACAAATAATATTTTAATTATATCATCAAATCTCATATACCTAAATTTTCTTACTAAAATAAACTAGTTATATTAATTATTCAACTAGTTCTAATCTCATATACCTAAATTTTCTTACTAAAAATAAACTAGTTATATTAATTATTCCACTAGTTCTAATCTCATATACCTAAATTTTCTTACTAAAAATAAACTAGTTATATTAATTATTCAACTAGTTCTAATCTCTAGTTCGACAATTTTTCTATCTAGCTAGCTAATTCATCTAACATTCGACATTAATCTAACATTCGATCATCTAATTAACTTTTCTAAAAAACAGAAAATAAGTAAAAAAAATGTGTGTGTGTATGTGTGTGTGTATGCATGTGTGTGTATATATACGTATATGTGTGTACGTATATGTGTATGTGTGTGTATGCGTGTGTGTGTGGTATATGTGTGTGTGTGCGGCCCCGTACGCCGCCGCCCCGTACGTACGAGCGGGGGCGCCGGTGTGTGTGTGTATGTGTGTGTATGTATGTGTGTGTATGTGTGTGCGGGAGCGAGAGAGAGACGTACGGCCGCGGCGATGGCGACGGACGGCGGCGGCGTTCGGGGCGGCAGCGCGAGACGACGACGACGACGGGCGGCGGCGGGGACAGCGACGATGACGACGGACGACGGTACGGGCGACGGGCGGCGACGACGGGATCGAGCGGCGGAGGTTGCAGACGAAGTGGGGATGAAACTGAAATTTTCGTAAGAGCGATATATATAGGATGGGCCTTCAGTACCGGTTCGTGGCTCCAACCGGTACTAAAGGCCTATTTTCGCCAGGCCAAGCGGCGGGAAACGAAGGCTTTTAGTACCGGTTGGAGCCACCAACCGGTACTAAAGGGGCCTTTAGTACCGGTTGGAGCCACCAACCGGTACTAAAGGCCTTGCGCTGCCACCCTAAAGTTTAGTCCCACCTCGCCCGGCGAAGGGCAGCCGCACTGGTTTATAAATCCAGCCGCGGCTACCTCTTTGAACTCCTCTATATAGCAGGCTTCTGGGCCTAATTAATTAGGGCGCGCTGCCCTGTGAGTCTGCTGGCCCTCCAGGGCCTGCATTTGCACACCCTAGGTCTGGCAGACCCACAGGGCAGTGCGCCAACAAATTTTTTATATAGTTTTTTCTTTTCTGCATTACTTATTTTCTTTTATTTATTTTTGAGTAGTTTTTTATATAGTTTTTTATTTTCTGCATTATTTATTTTCTTCTATTTATTTTTGAGTAATTTTTTTGTATAGTTTTTTTATTTCTGCATTATTTATTTTTGTATAGTCCGAAACCCTGATACTCCGAAAGAGTTTGTCCAGTTTGTACACGAAGTGCGTCCAGTTTTTGCCGTGACCCTCTCTACTCTTTCGCGCATGCTATGCGGGTGATATGATGATACCATGTCAAGTTTCAACATTTTCAGGATTCATTTTGTAGTGATTTTCAATTTCACGGTAATTTAGCTCTCTAAACAATTAGGTAAACGACCGAAAAAACAACAAATGATGTCAGAACATGTTGGAAATTGATGACGTCGCTTTAGATGCTGCATACTGAACACAAAAGAAGTCTGGAGTTCAAATAAGTTTAAAAAACATTGAAGTGGCCATGTAACAGATGAGTTCTCGTCCGAAACCCTGATACTCCGAAAGAGTTTGTCCAGTTTGTACACGAAGTGCGTCCAGTTTTTGCCGTGACCCTCTCTACTCTTTCGCGCATGCTATGCGGGTGATATGATGATACCATGCCAAGTTTCAACATTTTTAGGATTCATTTTGTAGTGATTTTCAATTTCACGGTCATTTAGCTCTCTAAACAATTAGGTAAATGACCGAAAAACAACAAATGATGTCAGAACATGTTGGAAATTGATGACGTCGCTTTAAATGCTGCATACTGAACACAAAAGAAGTCCGGAGTTTTAAATAAGTTATTAAAAATTAAAAAGAGGTGCAATGCTGGTTAATTTGCTTCAAGCCATTCGGAATAGTGTAGACTGCACTGCACATAGCTCAGTGCAATCTATGCTATTCCGCAAGGCTTGAAGCTAATCAACATGTAGGTGAGCATTGCAACTCTTCGTCATTGTCTGTGCACTCACGGCTTATAAACCGCTCATACTGCCTCTCTCTTGGCGAAGATCACAAGATAGTTTGGTTAAATTGCATTACTTGTAAGTCCAGTTAACATGGATGCTTATGATGCAAGAGCAACAGCAAAAGTGAAAATTTGGCACAAATAGGTAGTTGTGTAACTAAAATAGGTAGGAGGAGAGATAGCTCTTATGTCACAAAAAAGAAGTTGTATCAAACCTTTTATGTCGGATCTAGAACAAACCAATCGGTATCGCCATCATACAGCCCAACCGTGGCTCGTGATGCATATATATGCATATCAAATGCACGGTTGGACGTATGATGGCGAATCCGAATGATTTGTATTCAGTCGATGAACTGGTAGATGTATGCAGTCGATGAACTGGTAGATGTATGTAGTCGATGAACTGAAAGACTTATGCAGGGAAGGCGAGAGGTGGGCTATATATAGGGTCGTCTGGCTCACAAAGTGATTGTGGTAGTTTCGATCCAACGACTCACATGAGCTAGGAAGAAACACACCCTTGATCCAACGACTCGCAAGAGCTAGAAAGAAACACACGATCCGTGTGATTCTTCCTGATTGGTGGGATGCACATTAGTACCCACTCCGGACTCCGAAACCCTGATACTCGGAAAGAGTTTGTCCAGTTTGTACACGAAGTGCGTCCAGTTTTTGCCGTGACCCTCTCTACTCTTTCGCGCATGGCTTATGCGGGGTGATATGATGGATAACCATGGCCAAGGTTTCAACATTTTCAGGGATTCATTTTGTAGAGATTTTCAATTTCCACGCGGTCATTTAGCTCTCTAAACAATTAGGTAAATGGACCGAAAAACAACAAATGATGTCAGAACATGTGGGGAAATTGGATGACGTCACTTTAAATGCCTGCATACTGAACACAAAAAAGTCCGGAGTTTAAATAAGTTATTAAAAATTAAAAAGAGGTTAATGGCTGTTAATTTTTGCTTCAAGCCATTCGGAATAGTGTAGACTGCACTGCACATAGCTCAGTGCAATCTATGCTATTCCGCAAGGCTTGAAGCTAATCAACATGTAGGTGAGCATTGCAACTCTTCGTCATTGTCTGTGCACTCACGGCTTTTAAACCGCTCATACTGCCTCTCTCTTGGCGAGGTGGGACTAAAAACAGCTTGGCATAACCTCATTAGTACCGGTTCATGGTAAGAACCGGCACTAAATGGTGATGGGTGGGGCCATAGCCTGACCGCAGGCTGACGCAGCCTCTTTAGTACCGGTTCGTGGCATGAACCGGTACTAAAGGTTCGCCACGAACCGGTACTATTGATCGCCGCGACGAACCGGCACTAATGTAATTCAAACCGGCACTAATGTGCTTCACGTTTGACCCTTTTTCTACTAGTGTAAAATAACTTGTTTATGCACAAACCACATAAACACTTTGATTTTTAAAGGTATTTTAACTTTCCAAACATGTTTAATTCTAGGAATCGCGCTAGAGTTAATAATATCCAAGTACATGGATTTAACCGAAAACTCTCCATTCTTAGTTAGTTTTCAGCACAACTGATCGGGCTGTCAGAATGTAGAATGCCTATATGATATTATTTTTCTTATATTCGTCAGCTAGACAGACTAATATGGCGATGAAGAAATCAATTATCTTTTATAACCCCAACAGGAATGGAGTAGAAGGACATCAAATACAAGGCCATATTAGTCAGACAAGCCCAAACTAGAGTGATTCTGCCCGAAATATTGAGTAATTTCCCCTGCCAACATCCACGCCTATTTTTCAATTTTATCTGCCACCCCCTTCCAGCGCCTACCACTAATTCTAACATTGGAAAGAAAGATGTGCAAATATTTAAATGGTATAAACCCAAAGTACAAGTAAATATCTCTTGGTACATGTTAGATTTATTAATGGCATCTCCGAATAAGAAAAGTTCACTTTAAACAAATTGCATACTTAGCAAGTCATATGTCCAAATGCATACAGAAAGAACTTTACTTTGTAACACTATATTCATCATATAGCAATTCATATGTCCAAACATACATTACATACATACATACATATATATATATCATCGGCATCCTAGAGCATATTAAATGCATATTTCAAAATCCCTCCTACAACTCCTTTCACAATTTCATTCTGCCTAGCTTTTTCTATAATAATGGTCAAAGCATCAACAGCCAAGTCAAACAGAAGGAGAGATAGAGTAACTCCTTATTTAGGCCCTTTATGAGTTTTCAAATAAATCCCTACCTTGTCATTAACTTCCACATGTCATCCCCTCATAGTATACAAAATCCAATCACACCACGTACCAGAGAACCCCTTCTACTTGAGCATATGATGGACAAAGGGCCCTTGTATTTTATCAGATGCCTTCTTCAAATCCACCTTAAAAAAGAGCATTCTATTTATTGTGGTTGATAGGGTTCAAGGCATCATGCGGAACCATAACCCTTTCTATGATATATCTTCCTTTAATAAAGGTAGTTTGAGTATTAAAAATAATAGGATTTGCCACTCTACTCAATATGTTCATCAGAACTATTTTGATGATTTTAATCATGTGCATATTTCATGTAGTTTTCACAAGTTTGTGGTTGTTAGTGGAGTTACCAATATAACGGAGATATAGTAAATTCAAATTTAGTAATAAGGGCATTTCCAATGCTAACCCCCAAAGTTCCTCCCGCATCCGCCCGCGGAAAGGGATGCCGAAACCGATCATCCAAAGCTAGCCGAAAATGTCTGGCTACATTTCAGATGAATTGTAACAAAATTGATGAAAAATTAATTCAAACTCAAATAAACCGGACCATATTAATTTAAACTAGGATAATTTTTGCACAAAGCCGCTGATATTTGGTCTGGTGAACTAAAGATCTAAAAAAACTAACCATGTGTTACCCTACACTTGACGGTGACTTTTTAAACCATGACAGGCTGGCCAGCGGCACCTCTGTCATCGTTGTCGGAGTCGTGGGATTTGGGCTTGAGGCGGTGGAAGGGTGCGGTGTCGCGGCAGGCCTTCTTCCCAACGGCTGCCTGATGCTCACGGATTATCTAATGGTTGTTAATTACAAGTTGACTCATAACTAGTACAATCATCTCGAATGATTCCACACATAGATATTAGGACTGGACTAATTAAGTGACTATGTCATGAATGTACATTATTGTCTCAGAGCGAACGCTCTGTCGGCTCCCTCATCCTCTTCCTGAGAGAACCCTCGTCTTGCTCATCCTCCTCCCTGCGTACCCAAGTGAGATCGTGTAAATCAAAGTAGATGTGTTGCGTATTTCATGCTACTTTCTCAACGACTTCCATGAGCCCAAGTTTCGATTACCAATCGACACATGATCAGTGTGTGCTGGGTGCGGTGCCCCCATGCTCTCGACCGCCAGATGCAAATCGTATGGTGGGGGGTAACTATGCATCTTGGTGGGGCAGCGGGTGACATTTGGTCAAGGAGCTCTTACAATTTTCTTTGAAAATTGACAGAAGAAAAGGAGGGGGTAGAAGGACACTGCATCAAAATTCTCCTTGAAATTCATATGCTATTAAATTCACAATGCCACAGAAAAGGAGCTCTCTAGATAAATCGCCTTCTCGTCATCTCACCTCGGAGATTAAACGCCATCTGGAACTGCGCTGGCTTTCGCTATGTAAGATTAATCGTGAACAAAATAGGGGTTGTCGACTGTCTGACTATCCATGGAAGAATGGAGGTTAGGACCGCTTGTTGGCTACGCCAAAATCCTCCGTGTATCAAGCTGCTAGTGCCAGCTAATTGTAACTAAAACATGGAGTTTCTGCGGAAAAAAAGTGAAGTCCTCACAATGCAACGTACAAAAACTGGTGTCTGTCATGCCAATGTCCGTGCGAATGATTTGCAATCTTAAGCAACCGGAAAATACTGGCCATCGGATGGAAAGATACGACGAATGAAGGAAGAGGTTCAGTACGATTGAACCGAAATACTTCAGAAAATAGATTTATCCAAAGCTACATAGCATTCATCTTTATTCCTCTATGCATACGTAGAACCGTGCACAACCTGAGTACAGACACGATTGACCATGAATGCAACACATCCTAGCGAGCTAGCTATCCAGCCAATGTTTATTCCCGGAGGCAGCTGAGAGCAGCGCAGTCGCTGCTGCACGAGTCCCGGCACTGCATACAATCCGCGCATGTTATCTTGGGCCCCGAAGGCGGTGGCGGCTCTGGAGTTACTGAAACCGACGTCGGTGGTGGTGGCGGTGCCGGTCCCAGCGATGGACAACGCCCCGAGGAAGGCAGGACCAGCATGGAGAGTACGGCAGCGAAGACGGACGCCTTGAGAACAAGAGCGGCGGCACCAGAAGCCATTGTTGGGGAACAGCAAGGCCGGGCAAGCTTCTAGCTAGCTAGGAGGAAGATCTTTGTGGGTCAGCAAGAGAAGAAGATGCAGGATAGAAAATGTGTGATGACTCGCTCATACACATCGATGCTATTTGTAGGCGCCCAAGGAGATACTCGAGATCGATACATCGTGGATGGATTATCTATGTAATTGCAGTACAAGTTGCAGCTTGCAATTCGAGATCTGCGCCATGCATGTTACCGGTTGACTTCGTGTATTACTCCCTCCGTCTCATAATATAAGAGCGTTTTTGACATTAGTGTAGTTTAAAAACGCTCTAATATTAGATAAGAAAAAGAGTTTCCTCCCGCTTTATATTATAAAGCATCCAACCGATACATCCAACTTGCTGGGCCTGCAGCACAACCAAGCCGAAAAAGAAAAAATAAGAGAAAGAAAAGAGAAATAAATGCCGACACCGGCAGATCAACTAAGCGACAAAGACCGGAAACCGCTGCACCCTCCGGAGAAGTACCACCGCGTTCCTAGCATTCCGGAGGGTCGTCTACCAAGCAACACCTTCAAGAAGGAATGCGACGGCGCCGCCGCTGATGCCCGCACGGGTCCTAGGGTTTCCCCCGGTACGCGAAGGGCAGTGGGGAAGGGGTATATCCGACGCCCTTCAGGAAGGTCCGGCGGTGCCCGCAGGCGTCACCGCGTCGGAGCCGGACGAGTCGCTAGGGATTCTCCCGACCCAAACAACCACCACCACCCCGGACACTCCGTAATGCACCACCCAATCTGCCGCCCACCAGCCTGTGCCACCACGGTCACCGCACCAACATCGTCGTCTCACTGGGGCCGCCAACACGAGACTTGGGAGGAAGGAAAGGAGAAAATGGCCACGAGGGCAACCGCAACTCGACCGGCGGGAGGGGATAACCTCCATCGCTCTCGCGGAGCCGACCGGACGCGGCGACAAGGACTTGCCAGGCCACGATGGCCCAGCCGGACCCACATGGGTCCGGACAGTCCCTATCCCCACGTTGCAGCACGCCGGCCAACGAAGCCAGCACCACCCGTAGACCACCGACACCTCGCCACCACCAGGGAGCAACGCCGCCGTGCCGAGCCGCCGGCCCGCGCTAGCCCAGATCTGGGTCGGGCGGGCACCACCAACCACCAGCACCACCGCGTTGCCATGCCAAGGGCACCCGTGGCCCACGGGACCGCCGCCGAGCCACACTGCTGCAGCCGAGCAGCACCGCTGCGGTCAGGGGGCCCCCGCGCCCCCCAACACGCGTGCGGGGATGGAACAGCCCGCCGCCGCCAGCGCCGCGCGGGCAGGGCCTGGTGGACCACGCCGGCGGCAGGGGGAAGGAGGGAGGAGGGGCGGAGAGAGGGGAGAGGGGGGGCGCCCGCCGCCCGCGGTGAGGGGGGGGGGGGCGAGTGAGCGAACAAGGCCGATGGAGGAGGGGGAGGGGCGCAGGACGGGCTGGGGCGCGCACGCCGGTGGCCGGCGGCGGCGGGAGGAGGCTAGGGCGGCGGCGGCAGAGGGAACCCTAGCGGGGACGGGAGGGAGCACGCTCGAATATTAGACTAGCCACAATGGAGAGTAACATACACTATCCCTAGACTATATTAGTACCTTCATAGTGGGTAGTAACATAGGTGTGGTGTCATGCAAAACTACATTTTATTAGGTTATAGACTCATACTGCATTGAGACATGTGATGTTACAGTAACTAGCTAAGTTACTAGAACTACCTCTCTCTTCATTAACTCATTGTCAGATAGACAAATTTGCTGAGTTGGACTTGAAGTTACTGCTGAAATAACTCCCACTGTGGCTAGTCTTAGGCTGGTTATAATGGGGAGTATCATATACTAGTATCATGCATATGATACTAGTGTATGATACTATCTCCCTAATGCATAGTATCATATATTAGTATCATATAATACTCTATTTATTGTCATGCATGACACAAAGTAGCATAGCATTTATTATAATACGGTATCATGATATGATACTCCATCCTCTCTTTCTTCATTTAATGCTATGACACATCATCAAAATTGCCTAGTTACTATGTATGATACTAGATATGATACTAGCATTACGACCATCCTTATGGGACAGAGGGATACTATCTTGACCCGGAAATTTTGGTTGAATCTTGAACAGTGGAGGAGAGAGCCTTTTTTAGGGGATTGGATCAGTGGTGGAGAGACCTCGAGTGTGTCCATATGTCCATATGTTCCATATGTTCTTCTTTACGCGCGTGCAAAGGGGGGGGGGGGGGGGGGCAGCTCTCTTGTAAAGACAACTATTTCTCATGTATGTGATACCGGAATCACACAAGGCCAGAACCAAGCTACAATCGTTAAGAATTGAAAAATAAATACTATTATAACTTCTACATGCTGTATTTCCGAGAACGCATCATGGAAATCGCCGCAAGACAAATAATCTGCATCTCCTTGCACTTGCACACGTAAGTTCATGATACCAAGGGAATATATTAATACCGCGATGATACAAAATATACCCAGCCTCTGCATCAATAAGATGTCCAAAGACATCAGGGATGTACACAGCCAAGAAATAAAATAAAGAAAGAGAAAAAAGAAAACAAAGACCCCGTCACGGCTGTGTTGAAACACTCGCAATAGTAGCACTCTAACCACCACCGAAGACAACACATGTACTACAAACGAGATTCTCCAAAAGCAACACCTTCAAAAAGGAAAGAAAACACAAAAGTTGTCATTGCCCCATCAATGATCTTGGGTTTTCATCCTGGAGAAAATCCGAGTTCCAAAACAATGCCTTCAGCAACGCAGGCCAGACCTTGGGTTTACACCCTGAAAATCGTGGCTCGGTACTCAAAGAGTACCACCAAGAATGCAGTTCACATGTGTTGCCACCCCCGTTTGCCAAGGCTGCTACTGCGAGTCCCCAAACAACCAGCACACAGGGAGAACACGTGCCGCATTGTCTTCAACACAACCAGTACCCTCTCTGCCAATACCAACCTCCGATCGCAGCCACCACGATGTCTCCGCCTCTGTCAGTTTCATGAAAATCTATATTAAGACATGTCACATGGTACCGATAGGAAGGCGAAGCTTCATGCCTCGCCTAAATGAAGCCACTCTAGCTGAAGATAAGGGCGTACATGACCGCATCAAATACGCTCTAGATATCGAATATCATCCCGGAAAAAAAAGAGGATGTCCCAGGAGTCAATGAATATATGTCCGATCGCACCCACCATGATGTCTCCTTGTCTTTCATGAAAATCTATATTAAGACATGTCACATGGTACCGACAGGAAGGCGAAGCATCAAGCCTCGCCCAAATGAAAGCCACTCTAGCTGAAGATAAGAGCGCACACGACCGCATCGATTCCGCTCTAGATATTGAATATCATCCTTGAAAGAAAAAGAGGATGTCCCGGGAGTCAATGAATATATGTCGCAGTAAACATGGTGATACCTTGGAAACAATGTACTTAGTTCAACATGAACCATCAAATACCCAACATTTTAGCGCCACACGAATGATGATCTGGAAATTGCATAGTGCTCTGCATGTAGCCTTCTTGGCAATTACAGGATCAGGTAATCTCAATTCTGCCAGTGAAACGTTTGGATATCTGCAGACTCCAACGGCCTAATTTGACCCTGAAAATGAGTTCCATACCTTTTGCTTCAATTTACTTGACTAATATGCTAAAATTTTACTTTTTTATGACAGGCAGATCCCCCCACCAACCCCCCCCCCCCCCCCCCCCCCCCACTCCATCACACACACACACACACACACCCAAGTGTCATGTTACTCCATCATTGATGGCTACGCATGATAGGTGCTCATGTACAATTGAGAAGAGCTGATTATTTAACTTACTTTATGCACCATACCATTTATTAAATTCATTTCATTACTTCACACAAAGGTCAATATTTGCTAGTCTAGGTTTTCATGTATTGTAGATCCTAGAGTTTGAATTATTGAAATGGTTTCATAGATCGATGATTGCAGATCGATGGTTGCCAAAGAAATTGGAAGCTTTTTTCGGCAAAGAAATTGGAAGCTCTTACTCAGTTGGAAAAACAATTATTGAATATAAGTAGAATAATATAATAAAAAATATTTTCCAATGGATGGTTGCACATGGGGGTGGGTCTTTTCCCATGCATGGTTGCATATTGAGGTGGGTCTTATCACGATGATATGGCATGCTTGTATGTTGAGATAAATAGTGGGGCTCAATCTCTTATGTATATAGGATATACGACATAGGATAAGATACAATGTTATGCTAAAAGACCGTAAATTCACAATGATGTTGTCAAGTGTCAACTTGAAGCATCACTAGTCAGGTATTAATCCAACTGCATAGTTCTGATAGGTGTTGTGCCAAAAAAATTGATACATTTATCTTAAGCAAAAACACGCATGATCATTGCAACTTACATAAAAGTTTAAGGTATAACCGTACCATAAGGACGTAATTAGAGTTTGGGCTTGAGCATTGTTGTTGAAGCAGTTACCAACATGCTGGAATTCAGGAAAAACATACGCATGAATTGTCAGAACAGGACAGAGTACTACTTAAAACAAGACAACATAGCGAACCAACATGTGGTTGGATGGTTAGGTGGACGGTGGTATCCCAGCTCATCAGGACTCAAGTCCTGGTGCTCACATTTATTCCTGTATAACTCAGTCTCTCGGAGATACTCACGGGGGTAGGGTGTGCGTGTCTGTGTTCATAGGGATAAGTGTATGCACGTATATATGAACGTCTACGTTTGCACTGTTTTTAAAAAGAAGTAAGACAATATAGCTACTTTTATTTAGGAAAACGTCTAGGTGTCCAAATGAATATTTTTTAAAGTCTAGTCATGCATAAATAATAGCAGAAACAATATCTAGTCAGGTCAGGAAAATATCACTAGTTGTCTCAGTTCTGAAAAGTGTTCTCCTTGTCCATCCACATAAGGTACTTATAATTGTGAAGACACGCGACGAACTCTGATCTGGGGAAGCCGCCGACAACGGGAAGGGCCACGGCTGCAATGGGCCAAGACTGCAGGGGCACAGGCTTCTACCACCCTGTAGGCTATAGCCCAACGGTGAGTGGCAGTAGAAGACGAGCCCCTTGTTACCTAGAGTAAACCGGTCAACACTGTCCAGACAAAGGATGTGGGCAACACAGTGATGCACAAGGCCAAACCAGATCACGGCGTAGGATGAACTCGAAGTCGATCAGACCCAAAAAGGATGGAAATTGACAGCAATGAAGAGCTCAAATCCAAACGAAATCGACGCCAGAAACAAAGAGAAGAGGACGAAGGATGCACACCTGGACAAATTAGGCCGGGGAAGACGACCTTGCTGCTGAGGAAGACGAAGACAAGCTGCTATTGCCATGGGGATATAAGAGAAGCTCGCCAAAGGGACACATGGCCACACCCCACACGGGACAAGAAGGAAACAGCTACCACTACATCTAGACAAAGATCGATACGGCAACAATTATAGTGGGCAGTTCTCATCTTTTTTAATTAATCAACGTGGCAAGTCTTTTGTCTCCATTTTAAAAAAATGTGTACATGTGATTTTATTGAATTTTCAAAATGCAGGGCTATTACTTTTAGGTGGGATTAGCATTTAGTATCCGCGGTAGCAGATCTGCAGGCATATGATATATTTGATTGATGAAAGCGGGATCATAAATGCATATCCCCCTCTATTTTATCATCAATGCATCGTGATTTTACGTTCCGTAAGTTTTGTCTTATTTCCGACGCAAAAAGGAACCGTAAAAAAATATATAATCGCCGTAAAAAATATTTTATGTTATGTAAAATTACAAACGTAAAAACATAGTCTAAAATACACATAAACTGCAAATTTTCTTGTCTTATGACCTATATTTTTATTTTCTTATGTCAAATTTTACGTAATGAATCAATAGGAATGTAACTATTTGAATTCGAAACGTAATTTAATTATGAAATTATCGTAAGATTACCTCGGGTGAAGAATAACTTATTCTGCACCCTGGGTGATGAATAGTAATACTATATATATATATATATATATATATATATATATTTATTCCCACAAAAAATGTATCTATTTTTATTTTTTACTAGGAAAAATGTATCTATTTTTCGTAAGAAATATTCCATTTCTCTCCTGTCCTCTACATGCTCCAAGATGATGCTCACAGCCATTATATATATAGCACATCCATAAGTAACAACATTGTACATGTAGTGGAACCAACACTCAAGCAACAACGGCAGAAACTTAATAGCAAGTGCATCATGCATGTGAACCGTTCCGGTGGCATATATAGGATGGTCTACAGCGAGAACCAGTGAGGGGATGAGACGCATTGGGAATGTTCGTTGAAGCTATACTTCGAGAGGAGGTACTACGTGAGATGGAGCGGGTCCGGGGTAGTTAATTTCCTCCATGGTGTTGTGGAGATGCACGAGTCAGAGTTTGATTTTCAGTTGCACCAGATCAAATTAAAAACAGTATAACAGAGCTAGCTACGAGCCCTCTCAGCAATTTGATGTGCTAATCCGTCCGATCTGGTTTTCACAGTGGAGATCGGCTGGTCATTTCCGTCATGGCGTTGTGGAGATGCACGCGCTAGAGTTTATTTACTAATTACCTCACTCAATCGCCAGAAGCCGGGATCAGCCGTTGCACCAGATCAGATTAGGTGGGAGACTAGCGTGTACCTTTTCATCAGGTGGCAGACGAGCCCGTTGCTCTACTAAGGGCTATTTTGGTGGCAAGTGATTGACGAGCAAAAAAAAAAAAGATTCACGAGCCTACAGCCTATGTGTCCTTGCTTATCTCTTTTATTATTTCTGTGTCAGTCCGACCTACACTGTCAACCATAGACCGCTGTTCGAATAGGATGACCAACGCCCAACCCGCTGTCCCAGAGACACATCCGGACATATCTGTGGACGTTTCTTGCCATCCGTGAACCAGCATTAGAGTTGTCCTTATCTCCCGAACAACCAATCTAAGCGTAAAAGGTTAGCCCATACTTCCCCCGTTTCTAAATATAAGTTTTTGTAGAGATTTTACTATAGACTACATACAAAGCAAAATGAGTGAATCTACACTCTAAAATGCAACTACATACATCCGTATGTGGTCCATAGTAAAATTTCTACAAAGACTTATATTTAGGAACGGATGGAGTAGATATTATGTTCTTTCCCCTGTGTTCCTTGTATGCGCCATGGTCATCAACCCGTTGAACCATGCTACTGAGGAAGAGCCGCCACGGTGTCACCTGGCCAACCGACTTTGCACCCAACCCCTTGCCCAATTTGAAACGAACCTGCACCATATCGTTGCCCAAATCCTCTCCAAAGGTCCACGACGCTTCGTAATGACAGATTTCAGCATGGTAGATGTTTCCTTGAGCATCTTTCGCACAGCCTTGATCATGTCGTTGTGCTGCTCCTTGAGGTGGCGATCAATGGTGTCAGTGATGTCGCCTTGAGGAGGTTGGATCGCGTGCACTTCGGTGTGAGCTCTTCCATCGCTTGCTCTCTACATCGATCCTTGAACTTGGTGTGCTGTAGATGCTTCAAGCTCCAGGACAACAGCTCTGAATACGGTCTATGAGGAACTTAGATGCTTCACTCTCATGATTTGGATGGAAATGATGTTTGTGCAGTATTCCTTCCAACCTCCCTCACAATAATTCAAATTACAGGCTGAAGCCAGTCCAAACCAAAGCCAATTCCTTTCCGTCCAAATAAGAATGACGAGGAAATACAAATTATATAGCGAAATCACTAGTCAAAGAGTATCTCTTGTAAATGTCACTCGCGCCTCTGCTTGCAATTAGAGAGTTTTGGTCGGATTTCTTCCCACATGAAGAGGTGGGTGGGTTTATTTGTGTTCTTTTCCGTAGATCCATTTTTTTAGATTTATATCTTGAAATATGTGTACAAGTCATGAACCGTTTTCACTCTTATGTTCTTGAAAACTAGATCATGTGTTGATAGGTTTCGACAAACTTTTTTGGCAAAAGAAAATTTTCTCCAGAACCGTATTAACCCATGCTTCAAAACTCCACTAGCTGTGCTTCAATTATGGGGAAGGACAATTGTGCTTTCAGATGATGTGGAAGCTTAAAGACCAAAGCCGACCGCCGGTCCGATAGAAAAAAAACCGCTCTGGTGGTTTTCTAAACTATATAGACTGCCCAACAATTAGACTGGAAAGAATCGAGCGAACCTAACATAAAATCACCGATTGAACCAGTACCTTGTGTCACAAGGGATCCGAACCCATGTCTGGAAGGACAGGAGGTCAAAGTGCCCTATTTGGCCCAATAACCAACTGGCCTAGCATGAGTTGGTGTCAAATGGAAGAAATTGAGCCTACTTAACTCGTTTTACTACTTTTTTATGACATAAAATACAAGACGGCAAACCGGTGAATGGATGGTCCGACCGATGAAAACCAGGTCACTGATTTGATCACTGGATCGTTTTTTAAACTATGCATGAATGCACAATTTATGCTTTACACGGAAGCGCATTTATGCTTCACTTTTGGGGAAGCACAGTTGTGTTTTCACTCGAGAAGCTTAACTATACTTCACGCGGAAACGCGGAAGGACATGCACCTGTAAGACATAAACCCAAAAAAATTGCGAAACTAAAAAGCCAAACGTTTAATTTTCAACAAAGAAAAAAAACATGAAAACTGGGGAAAATGCAAAAGGGAAAAAAAATCATTCCGGTAAGGAAATAGTCAGCGTGCGGCACGTGACAGCGCCGGAGCATGCACCCTGAAAAGTGCCCGTTGAAACTTCCAGCCGAGGGGTAAACCCCATTTAGTTGCTCTCTCTTAGAGATATATTTGGAATACTTGTATTTGGTAGTCTAAAATTTGTAATTCTTTTCTACTTTATTTTTAGGAGAGGCATCTTGCCCATCAAGTCCTGTACTTAATATATACTCGTCCTCGAGGCTTAATAATACATCCATCATATTCCGCAACAATTCATCTCTCTCCCTTCTAACATGGTATCAGCCTAATCACGACTCAGACCCTAGCCGCCGCCGCTTCCGCAACCGCACGCCGCCATCGGGGCGATCGGCCTCCATGACCGCCGACGGGGGCCGCGCCGCCCGTACCTAGGGTTCGTCCCCCGGCCGTGTTGGCCAGCTACCCTAGAGAGTTTTTTTTCCGATCCTTTGTCGTGATTTTCTCTCTTACCGGTCGCTTTGATCGGCGTCTCCTTTTTGATTTTCTGGTCTATGTGATCTGGTTTGCGTCGCCCACCACCGTCATCACCCCGTGCGTCTCTACTCCAACATCGGCGCGATCGGCCGGCTTCTTCACCGACTCGGCGGCCTCGCGTGTCGTCCGCGCGTCTGCCCATCGATCGCCCCGATCCGGCGGCCACGCGCGGCGTCCGCCCGTCGGCCCACCGGTCGCCCCGACCCGGCGGCCTCGCGTCATGCGGCGACCCTTCACCGCCGCCGTTCGCGCGACGGCCCGTCCGTCGATCTACGCCGGCCGTCACCGCCCTTCTCCGACCGGGACAACTGCATCACCCCGACCCGGTGACCTCGCGCCATGCTGCGGCCAATCATAGCCGCCTTGCCTCCCGTCGCCGGCAGCTTCATCTCGGACTCCGCCGTCACCACGCCACCACCAAGCGGCTTCCCCGACCTCGCCGCGATCGGATTGATCACCCGCCCGCAGCCGTGATCCGCCTCATCTACGCCGTGCGACCGACCTGGCCCGTCGGTTGCGCGCGCCTCCGCAGGCCCCATGAAGACCGTCCCGAGTTCGGCGCGCCCCTCTACCGATCGAGCAACGGGCTGCCGTTGCGTCGCCCCGTTGGGCCGCAGCGCCGCCGCCCCGTGGTTCTTCTCCCAGCTGCACCGACCCGCGTCACCGTTGCGTCGCCCTTCGGACCGTAGTACCGTGGCCCGCGGTCCACCGCCGCCCAGAGGTCGTCCGCTCCAGGTCGTCCCCGTGGCAGCACCGACCCTCGCGCCGCCACTGCGTCGCCCCGTCGGGCCGTAGCGAGCGTGGCACACGGTCCACGCCGCCGTCCAGAGGTCGTCCCCGCGGTTGCACCAACCCGTGCTCCTCCGCCGTGCCACCCCTTCGGGCTGTCGCACCGTGGCCCGCGGTCCCTGCCGCCGCCCCGAGGTCTTCCCGCCGTCACCCCGACCTGCCCGCCGCCGTTGCGTCGCCCCTTCGGGTCGTAGCGCAGCGGCCCACGGTCCACTTCATTGTCCACGCGCGTTGACTTCCCGTGGTATGCGTCGCACCACCTCCCTTGGTGTTAGAATAAATCCGAGGCATATCGTCGATCATCTGAGGACCAAGCAATCACACGAGCACGACACCGAGATTTGTTAACGAGGTTCACCGATATGGTTACATCCTCGGGGCTTGACTACGGGCGCTCCTCCCCGTGACACCGTCACAATACCGCACCTCAGCCACCCGGGCGCCGACACACGCCGCCGGCTCCCCCTTGCGCACCTGTGCTATTATGTTGGCATAGGTTACATCGTGTGTCTACCCCCGCTATATATGAGAGGCCTAGGATACAAGTGTCCTATCAGGACACAACCCCACATCCTATGTAAACACAATACAACTCCTAGTCCAACTGTTACCTACCTTGTACACAATATTCGACACAACTCTAACAAACTCCACCTTGGCGAATATTCTCCACCATCTTGAATTCGTCCATGCGTCAAACTTCCATGTCCATTGGACTTGAGTTTATCCCGTGAGCACCGCTGCTACTCCAAAGACTCCATGTGACTCCACCTGCAACTTGTAGTCCCTTCTTTTCTTGACCACAGTCAACGCTCAAGCAAAATTAAGTTCCTTGTTAGTCTAGTTTGTGCTCCCAACTTCCAGAGTATCAGTCCAACGTTATCACACACCGATCACTGACCTGCGTGAAAGTGAACAACTCATATATTGGGTGTCACACATAAGAGTTACCTGAACTCAACATCACCGCTCCTTTCTTGACCGCCTGTCTGAAACTTGAAGGAATTTCACCATTGCTTGTAGTCATCCCGAGTCAAATTCGCAGTTGTCTCACCACATGTATGACCACCAGAGCCCTGGCCCGTCTCCATGCCCGTGCGTACCGCACGCCTCGCCGCTGTTACCGCGTCGAGCCTCCACTGTCCCGGTCGAGTCTCAACGGTCGCGAAACCACACCACTCAACCCCCACTACAGAGTACCATCAGTCATCACCGACCGATGACGAGTTTCACGCTTCCATCAGACCACTGGGCTCCAGTCCAAATCACGTGTCACTCGCTTTTTCCCAGTTGAATAGGCTTCGATTCTCTGGATCCTTACACCGTAGCCCCTCAATCCAGCTCCACCTTCAACATGACTCCATGGTAGATGATCAGTCCATCCTCGCGCCCTGTCAACTTCAAGCTCTGTGTGCACCGTCTTGAATCAACCCCGCGCCATAGTCTTGTCGAAGTCACACAAGCACTCAGGCCCGTGCCGCGTGCTTCCACGCCGAGAAAACGGTCACCATCAGCACCACACTCCTATGTTGTCGTCGCCGATCCCACCACCGTCTTCTGTACCAACCGACTTGCGTCGATCCGTTAGACTACCTAGTCCGACCCAGGCTTCCAAATCATCTTCCGCAAACTTCTATCCATCACACGATAATTCCATCTTAACTAGCATGACTTCCCGCAACGCCTTCAAGCATCCCTTTTGTGCCAACACATTTTTCACCTTTGTCTGTCATAATCCAAGGTTTGAAATCCCGTTGAACTTCTCCACCTGAAACCTGGTACCTGTTGGCGCCATGGTTCTTCATATGACTAACCCTGTGGAAAAATTATCTAAGCTGTCCACACAATGCCCCAAGTACACGAACCGGATCTCCATGTACTAATAGCAAAACCAACCAAAGAATCACTTTTGGCGCGAATCAACCTATGGTTGAGTTGGTTAGGTGGACAGTGGTACCCCAACCCACCAGGGTTCAAATCCTGGTGCTCGCATTATTCCTGGATTTAGAATTTTCGGTGCTAAAAAAAATCACTTTTGGCCTTCAGGTGGTGTAGCTCCCGTGGCTCAACTCCACGATGCTAGCTTTTGCCTTGCCCAAGCCCCTTGCTAGTTCCCGATGGATGCATCAATAGATATTTCCTTTGCTCGATTTGGACCTGGCTGCCTCTATTCTGTACTGTGACCCGACCCTTGCTGCTACCTAGTAGCGCACCTGTAGGTTTTCCAGTCGAACACGAGGACTTGGTTCTGGACTCGGTCCAGTTTTGTTTTGCAAACAAATCTCCGGATACGATCGCTTCCTACAGCCCCTGTTGTCGCTCGCCTCACGACTCCAGTGCCTTAGCCGCACGGCCTGTCCCGAACTGGCTACAGTGGCCCACGACCATGATCTGTAACGCCACGCGCCCGACCTGTCCTGCTGCCTCCATAGTCTGTCCGTCTAGACCACCGGCGCACACGCCTTGCGCTTCCGCGGCCCAACTCCGCTGACCGATCTGATGCCCGACTGCCTATTACGCCATCCGAATAGATCTTATTGCCACCGTTCCGATCTGCCCAATCGGTTTCAACTCCACAACCATGATCTATCAGTTTCGCTTCCTCTAGATCAACCACCGTAGCCTTCTTCGAACCTTACTCATGATACCACTTGTTAGAATAAATCCGAGGCATACCGTCGATCATCTGATGACCAAGCAATCACACAAGCACGACATCAAGATTTGTTAACGAGGTTCACCGATATGGTTACATCCTCGGGGCTTGACTACGGGCGATCCTCCCCGTGACACCGTCACAATACCGCACCTCAGCCACCCGGGCGCCGGCACACGCCGCCGGCTCCCCCTTGCGCGCCTATGCTATTATGTTGGCATAGGTTACTGTTGGAAATATGCCCTAGAGGCAATAATAAAAGCATTATTATTATATTTCCTTGTTCATGATAATTGTCTTTATTCATGCTATAATTGTATTATCCGGAAATCGTAATACATGTGTGAATAACAGACACCAACATGTCCGTAGTAAGCCTCTAGTTGACTAGCTCGTTGATCAACAGATAGTCATGGTTTCCTGACTATGGACATTGGATGTCATTGATAACGAGATCACATCATTAGGAGAATGATGTGATGGACTAGACCCAATCCTAAACATAGCACAAGATCGTATAGTTCGTTTGCTAGAGTTTTCCAATGTCAAAGTATCTTTTCCTTAGACCATGAGATCGT